>NW_017314014.1:0-1269 GCF_000935625.1 Nanorana parkeri
AGTTCCCCAATCTAGACACAGGAAATAACAGAAAACAACACATATAATACTATCCACCCACATCATACAGGCTTGTGGATAATGCTGCTCATTTCACCTTCTAGTCAGTATACCTGGAGCTCAAACACAGGCCACACACACTGCTCTCACCAGCATTACAAGTGAGATAACCAGGCGATGTCACTTATAGAATTAGTGCGAAGACCTACTCACAGTCACTGAAGAAGTGTGCGCTCTTTAAAGCAATGAAGAACCAGCTGCTTATTTTTATATTTAATATCTCTAGACGGGCAGTGCATAGAAAAGGTTACAAAAAGGTACAAAAAATTGAAGTTACAAAGTATTTGTTCAGCTCCCGGTTTTGGGTGGAACATATACAGTATGGATTATACCACCACCTGCCATGTACAGGGTGCCTAAAGATTTCATATCCCTAGGTGGGCAGTGTATAGACAAGATTACAAAAGGTTATAAAGAAAAGAAGTTACAAAGTGAGTATTTTTTCTACTCCTGGTGTTAGGTGGAACATGTATGGATTATACCACCACCTGCCCCACACTGCCTGCCTAGAGATTTAGCATCCCTAGGTGTGAAGTACATAAAATAGGTTACAAAAAGCTACAAGCAACAGAAGTTAGAAAGTAGGACAAACACCTATGAAAATAAAAGGGTAACTTATGGAACAATTACAATTACCATATTTCTTTTGATCCAGGGGTGAGATGGAACACACGCGGATCGTATCCCTCACCTCCCTCCCCCTTAGGTATGACCAGGATTTGGTTGCAGAATTTCTTTTTTGTAAGAGATCACAGTAGAATTGATTATATCGCAGTCTGTCAAATTAGATGGAAGGGTGATGCCTGCTGCATCTTATATAATATCTATATTGAGTTATAAGTTATGAATTTGAACGTAAGACTAATGATTTCGGATGTTGAGACCAAACACGTGTTTTTTTGGGGGACTAGCGGTACCAACATAAATCAACCAAATGAATAATTACTCTCCCATTTATTTATTATTATTTATCACCCTGGCATCTTTGGAGCCTAACATCTCCTCTCTGTAACCAGACTCCTGCAGAAAGTCTTACAATTGCGCACTGTATAGTATGGGAGTTATGAGTCACTAAATTATTGAGAACTTCCAAAAATTGAAATACACAATGAAAGTCTCAGAGAGTAGGTGGGAAGTTTACACCTAGTCTGAGCTCATTTTGGAGCTCAGACACTTGGGGGTTGATTTACTAACCTTATAAACACACCA
>NW_017314015.1:0-633 GCF_000935625.1 Nanorana parkeri
TTCCATGTGTGCTTAAAACCTTCCATATGTGATTCTGTGGCACTGCTATGCCTAAGCTGAATCTTGCAGGTATTTACCTGAAACATCCATTAGCTTGCTTGTGGTGCTTTACCCTGCAGGTGCTTGCTGAGTGCAGGCTGCTGCCACTTGTAGCTGTGCTGCTAAGCCTTTAAACTGGATCTTACAGAAATGTGTTTGCTGATTCTGTCGGCTTCAATCTTGTGCCTTGACTCTTGGGGGCCTTTCATGTGAGTGTTTTGATGTCACCTGTGGTTCCCCAGCGTTGTTAATGTTTAAAATGTAACTTATGGAGTTGGTGCTTCATTTCAGGCCTATTCTGCCTGTTATTCAGTAATCTTTTCATGGTCCTATGTATACAGCTTTGTGTTAGTGACAAGAGCCTGTTGTGCTGTAACTCTGAGCACATGCGTATGTGGCTTCCAGGTTTTCAGCATGGCTGTTAGTGTCTAGCAGGTTCTGACAGGTGCTGTTTAATCACATCATTCTCTTCAGTTTCTCTGTGATAGCAAAGGTTGGATCATGTGTTCAATTACCAAATGGCATTTAACCTCCTTCCCCAAGAGACCAGCTACATTCTATAAGGTGAGGGTCAGGTATGTATGAAGATAAAAA
>NW_017314015.1:938-1269 GCF_000935625.1 Nanorana parkeri
GCGATCACCTGGCAGGATGCTGTGCCAGGTTTCCCCTGCAGGGGGCAGCAGAGGATAAAGAGGCAGAAAGGTACAGGTCTGCAGCCTTACACAGAGGTGATATACTTCATGAACTGTCACTAGACCAGTCAAGCAGCTACATCCACAAGTTCCCCTCTAATACTATGGCGGTCAGCTATAGAGTTTTGCCCTGGCGCACCCATAGACCAGTAAGGGCACTTACTTGCCAGGGCAGTCCATACTTGGCGTAAGATCACAGAAGCGGACCTTTTGGCTGTCAATAAGGTCTCGGGGCATGGTAGTTTCTGAATGACTTAACATCGGCAGGGAT
>NW_017314016.1:0-1269 GCF_000935625.1 Nanorana parkeri
CCCGTACTGTCCGGGTGAAAACCGTACGTGTGGCAACCCTAGTGTGCGCCCTCCCCACACATAGGTGTATGTTTAATAAACCGTGATAAAACTAGCTTTATCACGAGTTAACTTTACTCAGCAGATCACTTTGTTTTACTCTGCTGCACTTAGGCTATTTAATAACCTGCGAAAAGAAAACTTATCACACGAAACAGTTATGAAAGGCTGAGATAAGTCGTCACAGTGATCAGTAGAGAAAGCAATGCGGGGAATGTATTCTGAGCTGCACAATGACATCCTTTGTGATAATTTACAATCCTCCTGACAGGATCATAGTTTACTCTGCCAAACCACCCAATAACAATATTACAAAGCACCTCTATAGCAAAGTGCAACAGTTATTTCTCTGTTAAAATTATGAAAATTGCTAAAAAGCAGGATTTACATGTTCCGATTTGTTCAGCATGTACCAGTACAAAAGCATGAATCAAGCTACCAGAGGCGGCCGCGATGCGAGGCAGTGATGGGGTTAAACATTCTAAAGGGGTGCTCTGATGGAGCCAAGCAATGTAAGTGGGCACTCTGACACATGCTGGAAATTAGAATGTTTGGCGTCCATGAAAAAAGCCTGCTGTCCCGAGATAGGTGCATCAGCACTGTGTGTGTGCAAACACACTAGCAGCAGGTATTAATGCATTATAAACAGCGGACCATGGTGGCGAAATGGTCTTACAGACTGTTATGTGTGGAGTGCAATGTTCACTGCATCTGCCTGTAAAACATGCTCCCCAGACATCCTTCAAGCTTAATTTGGTGGGCTTGTTTCTGAGGGAGACTGAGCCTTCAACAACAAGCCCTAAGGTCACATGACCTTACTGAACTTTACCTCACACTACACAGATACAGTGAGGGGACTTGAAACTGTCACTGTCACTCTCATGAGGGAAGGGGGGCATTAAGACAGACTTCCCTCCTTTTCCCTCTCAAGGCTGTGACACACTGCAGGCGAAGCGATGCGAAGCGGAAAAAAAAAGCAACCTTCCACTTCGCACCGCAGCTTGTCTACACTGTAGTTTGTCCGGGCACAGTGGAGTTCGGGATCGCCAGCAGCAGCGGCAACGGAGGGGGATGCACAAACGCACGCATATTACAAGCGATCGGGCATCTCTACAGACGTCTGAACGCTTGTATGTAAACAGCCATCGCTGGCTGTTTACATTCAAAGCTGATTTCCCGTTCGTGCGCGCCGCATTCCGTCCGCTGTCCGGCCGTTTAATTACAACGGCC
>NW_017314017.1:0-1268 GCF_000935625.1 Nanorana parkeri
CTCAAAGAAATCCTGACAATACACAAAGCACCACAAACACACACACTGACATTATAGAAACACCTGCCGACATTAACACTGGTACTGAATTGTTATCTTGTTTTATTTTGAAGTATGAAATTCGGCAAGCGGCCCCCATGGGAGAAGAAAATGTGTCCTGTGGCCCCCGAGTGAATGGAGTTTGAGACCCCTGCTGAAGAAGGCTACAAATCACAGCCCAGACAGGAGGAAGAGGGCCCAGTAACCACCAACATTTCCATGTCCTCAGAACCTGGTCCATGACGCCCCGCGCCCAGCCCTGCGCTCAGCAGGTGAAGAGGAGCTGCACTCTGTACGGAGAGCGGGGAAAACGTGTTTGCAATACTTCAAGAGACGGTTACCTCAGCGCTGGAGGGACAGTGTCAGAGCACATCATTTTTGTTTTGAGTGGAAACATTTTTGAGTTGGTTTCCGAAGATTCAGCCCTTATCCACCTTATTGTGTGTGCTAAAAGATCTTCCTTTTTGGTCTGGACTGTTATGCTGGGAGTAATAGGCCCCAGATCCTAATTGTATATAGTTAGGATGTGTTCTCTCTCTTTACAGGAGGGCATCATTGTGCGTGTCAAGACGTGCACTCCACAGATAAATGGACTCTATTGCCATTTGTGTGCGAGTTTGGACAGAATGACATTTTAAGGATCTACGTTTACTTTTTAAAAATGACGTGCGTTTAACAGATGATGTCATTGGTAAAATCTGTCATTGTGTGAAGGGTTCTGTACCAGGATGCTTTTGAAATTGTTAGTCACAAATGTTTTCCTCCCCCCCAATGCTGCTTTAACCCCTTCGTGACGGGAGACGTACAGTGTACGTCCCGTCACAAAGTGGCTATATGACTGGCCAACCACCTTATTGTGTGTGCTAAAAGATCTTCCTTTTTGGTCTGGACTGTTATGCTGGGAGTAATAGGCCCCAGATCCTAATTGTATATAGTTAGGATGTGTTCTCTCTCTTTACAGGAGGGCATCATTGTGCGTGTCAAGACGTGCACTCCACAGATAAATGGACTCTATTGCCATTTGTGTGCGAGTTTGGACAGAATGACATTTTAAGGATCTACGTTTACTTTTTAAAAATGACGTGCGTTTAACAGATGATGTCATTGGTAAAATCTGTCATTGTGTGAAGGGTTCTGTACCAGGATGCTTTTGAAATTGTTAGTCACAAATGTTTTCCTCCCCCCCAATGCTGCTTTAACCCCTTCGTGACGGGAGACGTACAGTGTAC
>NW_017314018.1:0-1268 GCF_000935625.1 Nanorana parkeri
TAGAGGCAGAGCCAGCTGTACCCACCCCTCCCCCGTCCATTGGGAGAACTCTTCTGGAAAGCGTATGTTGGGAAGGACAGTCTTGTACAAACTGAATAGGAAATATGAGCTTGTAGACACTGCCATGGAAAGAGAAACACTGCTCTGGATAGCCCTTGGGAGTGGGAATTACAGCCCCCAAAAACATTTAGGGCTCATTCACACTACTGTGTTGGGGCAATGTGCGCAAAGACTAACAAGTTACCGCAATGAACGGTAGAGCACCATGCACATGTTAGTTAATTGTCGTGTAATTCATCTTAAATGGTACCCTAGTGGTCCTAGTGGTCTAGAACCCACTTCCTTACTGTGCACCACTGAGCTGCACTACAGCCCATTCATTTTGAATGGGTTGCCTAATGATATGCATCTAAAAATACAACAATGTGCATGCTGCAGCACGTGGTGTCCTGCAGTGAAGGGGCCCTTACTGGCCAGTGAAGCATTCTGTTCTTCTTCCAGCCAAAGCTGAAAGTACAAACACAGTCATGTGACCTGTGACATAATTTTCAGGGCATTGGATACAAAGAGTATGCTTCCCCAAACAGCTCTGAATATCAGTAATATCTACTAACTAACTAACACATTTTAAAGTAACATCAGCCCACAACCCCATCCTCTCCCCCATCCTCTCATACCCAGCCTTGGTTGGCTCTTTCCAACTCCTGGCACCCGTAGCAGCCATCTGGGTTTCAGTAGCTGTAGGTACACACTTGGCACTGACAATTAGTCAGTACGTTAATTATTATTCAAATGATTGCAAATGTAACAGGCTTTCAAGCAACATGTCTTTATTCTTATGCTAGGTGTAACCTTTAGTATCACTTCTGTTCTATGGATAACCTTAGAGTACCACTTCACTATTCTAACAAGGATTCACATGGGTTCACGTGTAAAAAAATTGGTAACTGCAGTGTTACAGCTGCATTTTTGATGCACATCCTTTTCAGGCTGTTTCCCAAATCTGAATCATTGAATAACAGCACAATAAAATGTCAGATAGTAGAATCTGGATTTCTGAGTGTGACAAGCCTCCTGGCAGTACTATGCCCTTTTATATCCTCTTTCCCAGCTCTTATCACAACTGGGGAGGAAATTCAGTAGATCTCTGCAAAAAAAGCAATCAGGACATCCAAACGTAGTATTATATAGTCAGTATCGTAACAACCGGGGGGGGCGGGGGCGCTCGCCCCGGGCGCAGGACTGAGGGGGGGCGCCGTCACGACCCC
>NW_017314019.1:0-1267 GCF_000935625.1 Nanorana parkeri
TCGCAGTCTGATCACAGTTTGATTCGGTTCGCGACCAGAATGGTGGAACAAAATAAGTTTGTGAACCGAGGTACCACAGTATTAAGAACACAAGAAGAGAATTTTAAAAAAACCTGTCCATTGATTGGATATTTAAAGCATGTGGTGCACTGAGAAAAATATTCAATTAACCTTCGGTTCCACTTTAAGGTAAATGAAAACCCTCACTGAATGACATTTTATTTGCTCAAGTGCTGTGTGTCATAAATAAATTGCCATTCTTTCAACTAAAATACCTGGTATCAGGGACTGTGCGGGCAATTATGGCCCTATTGAAACAAAATCAATTATGATGCAGAAAAGGAAAGATTTTATTGTGCAGCTGCTTGATTTTTTTCATTATTTCCATAGAAAGATACTAGGGGTGAATACTGAAAACCGAGGGCCGTCCATTGAAACTGTACTATCAATGTGTGTATGATGCAGGGCCACTAGCGCAGCAGTCGGAGTGCAGAGAGAGGGTTTCGTGGAGTGACGTCACGTGGAACACTGCACACATGGGCATACCGGCCTGGAAAGGTGACACTGTCTAGGTGAGGGTCATTCTATGGCAGATTACAGTATTGCGACTCCAGATTGTGCCGCATAATAGACTTTATCTGGAATTAGTTTGGCTCATCTCTAATTCATCGCCAAAGTCACTCCTGTCCAGAGCAGTTAGTGCATCTATTGCAAAGCCTATTAAAGGTTTGATTAAACCCCTCCGGACCCTTTCAACGCATCATTACATCTAAATCCGCGCACAGACGCCATTCTTAATGACAGGTGACAGCAAAGGCAGCGAATGAGTCACCCTGCCTTGTTATAGAAGTGCCATGTATTGGCGGCATGTCATGTAGCTTTAAATGGCATCCATACGATGCTGTAATATATATAGATTATTCACAGACGTATACACACTCAGTGGCCACTTTATTAAGTGCACCTGCTGGTGATGGCATACAGTCAAATGATAAACTGTGACACTGAAATGCAATATATAAAGCAAGCAGGCATTGAGAAGAAGTGTGGTTGTTCTTGGATCAGATCTCGCCAAGCCGGCCACATATGACTTCTTAAATATGCAAGCAGACCAAGGCGGAATAGTGATAGCACATGTGCACTGCAGAATTCCGATTGTCAGTGTACCAAAGGGTGCCCTTGGTCTTTTACAATCGTAGCAATGGCCCTGTGCTGACTGGCGGAATGGATGGGGGAGGGGGCCGGTACAGCTGGCTCTGCCTCTAGA
>NW_017314020.1:0-1267 GCF_000935625.1 Nanorana parkeri
GTAATTAAATATACACCTATATCATTTTATCACAACACAAATCTAATGAAATGAAATTGGATGCTGTGGGGTACTGCAATAAGCGCTGTATATTTGAAATCAAACCACAACCTTCTTATATTGTTTGGACTGACTGAATGGATGAAATGAGTCACTTCAGGTTAAATTCTGTTCTATGTCTTGCTGTATAAACTCAGTCATGGAATACAACTAGGAATTAAAATAGAACATGCTCTGTGAAGCAGATTTTCAATTGCTAAATGTATACCCAGTTATACTCACTTGCTAGGGCATGGCCCATAGATCTGTCCTTCAAACTCAAAGTTCTGTACAACCCAATCCATTTCTGCCCTTTGTATGAATTAACCAGATTTGAGAAGGCACATCATTTTTTTTTATTATTCAAGTAGAATATATACATATTATGACAATTGCAACATTGCTTTGACTGTCTCTTGAGGTACATGTCCATAAATTGGAGTTTTGTTTAGGCAATCAGAGTTCATATTTTAAACTGTCCACAGCCAGCTATATTGCATTTCAAGTAACAGATGAACATGGGCAGTGCATCCAAATTCCAATACAACTTATATAGCTTTGCCATGTAACAAAATGCAGAAAACAAATCATGTCTATTTAGCACTTATTAAACATTCAAGTCCCTCTCCATCCATTGACTCTCTCTCGCCCAAGGATTGAGACACCTTGTGAAGGCATATGGTGTGTCGAACCTTGTAGTTCTACATAGGCAGAATAATCTCTGTTAGAGCGTTCTTGGACTTCTAATTGTAAAGAGGCTGAATATACTGTACGTTCCTGCCATGGGTAAACTCCAACTGACCCCTGGGAGCACTGGAAGAAAAGAAAAAGGTGTCTGAGGACACTGCAAAGTGGACCAGCAGAAGGCACTGTGAACAAAACCTTCCATGTTGCAAATTGGAACTCAACAGCATGTGGAGCAGTCTCAGGCAAGTATCTGGTGGGTTATTAGACTGTGCACCAATACTGGCTTTGGCAGGTAGGTTGTGGGTTGTTTGAAGGTGGCTTGATTGAGGTGGTATATATTTCTGCTGGGTGAAGACTGGGGCTGACTGGGTGGATTTCAGGCTGTATATTGCTAAGAATTTGCCTTAGGGAAGAAGTCTTGCCTTGTATTATTTTTCAAAACTCAGTCCTCTAATTCTCACAGTGTATGCTACTTTTTATCCTATGCTTCTGTGTGCAGGAGAAACTGAGATACAGGGGTTGATTTACTAACCTTATAAAC
>NW_017314021.1:0-1266 GCF_000935625.1 Nanorana parkeri
CCCGAACTGTCCGGGTGAATCCTGGACAGGTGGCAACCTTAATCTCTATGCATATACTGATCTCTATATATACACTGATCTCTATATATACACTCACTGGCGGAACTACCAGGGTCGCAGCGGTCGCAATTGCGACCAGGCCCTGGCGTTACGCCACTTGGGGGGGCCCAGCAAGGAAGTAGAGGGCACCCCCGCGATCGTGCCGCTCCTTCCCTGTCGCACAGCTACCCGCAGCATGTACGGGCGGCTGTGCAAAAGGGCTGGTGAAAGGCTGTCACTGATCCCGGAGAATTAGCTGGTCCCGCCTCTTAGGGGCGGAGCTAAGAGGGCCGTCTCCTCTTAGCTTCGCCCCCTGGCCGCCGAGACAAGGAAGAGGGCCTTGGGCCTTCAGGAGAGGTAAGGTAAGGTTGGAGTGGGAGGGGGTGCTGGGAAGAGACAGAGAGTGTGTGTGTGTGTGTGTATTGCTGGGACTTGTAGTCCCGCACAGCTGGTGGTAATCTGCATTGCTGTATGATGATTACACAGCAATACAGAATAGCTCCAACTATGTAGGACTACAAGTCCCAGCAATGCATTATAGTGTGTGTGTGGGGGGATGCTGGTGGTATTCTGCATACCTTACTTTTATTATAATGTATTGCTGGGACTTGTAGTCCTGCATAGCTGGTGGTAATCTGCATTGCTGTATGATGATTACACAGCAATACAGAATAGCTCCAACTATGTAGGACTACAAGTCCCAGCAATGCATTATATTTTTAAGTAGGGATACACCAGTGCCAATACTGGGCATTTTCACAAGTACTCACACTAATGCCCCGATACTAAACGCAGATACCGGTGTTCTGTCGAGAACGCCGATCTCAGCATCTGCGCTTACACACAGACCAATATTATTGAGGAAACCGGGATTTATTCACAAAGTATTTTGTTTAAATCGTTAATTGTGACCGATAATAATATTCCATCCGTCATTTCCTGCCATGGACGGCATAGTATTAACGATCACAATTAGGGCTGCAGCTAACGATTATTTTCATAATCGATTAGTTAGCCGATTATTAAGTTCGATTAATCGGATAAAAAAAAAGGCTCCAATGATGGGACTACTAGTTTGTATTGAGATTGTAGTCCATCACGGGGGCAAAGTGCTAATGTTCTGCAGTGTGTCGCTTTAAAAAAAAAAAACACACACACAGGAAGCATTAAAAAGCTCCCGGCCGATCTTACCTTGAATGACGGTGTTGTCAGCGGGCAGCGGCGTTG
>NW_017314022.1:0-1266 GCF_000935625.1 Nanorana parkeri
TAAGACCTAGTTCGGTGGTAGATCTCATATTACAGAAATCTCTGAAGATAGTGCTAGCCGCTGGGTATTTATTACCCTTCATCTGTGTCTTAGCTGTATACATTGTGGCTCTGTTGCTCTGTGCTTGCCCCCAAAACCTTCTTCTACTGTCTTATACCGAGAGGTACTCTGGCAAAGACTACTTGACTGCAGACTTTTTGGCACGCGTGGTCAGTTGACCGGCAGCTGGCCTCTTGTCTGAGGTCAACACATTCTCGTTTTGTCATTATTCCTGATGTGTCCTTCTATATTAGTTTTATACGGGTTATAAATAGCTTACCAAGAAGGTAATATGACTACTTTCTAAAGTTATATTGTTGGATGTTCAGTAGCGCGATGCTTGAAAACTTTTCTTTTGAAGTCGATCTGTATTTATTGCTACACTCCTGGTCATTCGCTCCAATCGACATCAAACAACAAAAACTATTTTTATTTTCCTTCCCTGAAAAACTAACGTTGGCCCGGGATCACAACAGTTTGATCGCATTACAAGTGTGCATCGGAATAGAAAATGGTAGGGGTGCGTAACCTGAGTGAATGAAGGTGAGCTCCAAGAGACATACAATTGCCTTAAAGGGGATTTCTATTGTTAAGGTTTCTGTTTAAATATACCATTTGAAAGCATTTTTGTTATTTCTGTTCAATAAGTGTAATAAAATACCCGTTGATCTGTCAGAAATGCAGTGAGCTCGACTTCTTGTATATTCTGCTACTCCTGCACTTTTAGCATTTTTTTTTCAACCCTGCCCAGTTCTCTCTTTTGGACTACAGAACACCCCTTCCCGTGTTATGGAAATGGCTAGAGGGGAATTATGGAGTCCTTTTTCTTTCCTAGGATAAGTGCTCCATGATGAATACAGTACAATGTACAATATATACAGTGTGTACAGTACAATGTATTTAATTTTTTGTACTTCAGGTTTTGATGCACCTAAAATCCAAGTTTAATTTTCTGTTTGTGACGCATGTCCTGTGCTTTGTAAATGTTCCCAGCTTTATTTCCCAGTTCATGATTTTTCACTGTGATCCAACTCATCTTTTTGTACAGTCTCCTGTTGGTGATCTGTAAATAAAAGTTCCACCATGTATGAAGCAGAATTTTCTGAATCTCTGAACAGAACTCTGAATGTAAACACCAGAACAATGATTTCACATGTAGCGACACCTACTGGCAGTATTTGGTATTGAAGCTTAATATAACGTACACATAGCAAACCCAATTAGAAC
>NW_017314023.1:0-1264 GCF_000935625.1 Nanorana parkeri
TACAATCTCAATACAAATAAGTAAATTAAACATGAGATTGTAGTCCATCACAGGAGCAAGCTCTGATCTCTTTCTCCCTGTTCATGAGAGGTGGTTCCCCTATGTTTGTATGAAGCAGATGATGGGGAAGGTAGCCTTCTATGTGTGTATGCAGCAGCTTGCAGTGGGGTTCTGGCAGCAGAAATGAGCAAGTCAGACAGGAGCAATTTTCTGGATGCTAAACAATGACTAACACTGGCACAACTACCAGTGTTGCAGTGGTCGTGTTGGCCTGCTGAATGCTGGGAGCTGTAGTCCCAAGAGGCAATGTCAGTGCCTCAGCGGTTACCGGCCCAGTAACCACCAATGTGCAGACATTGCCACCTGGGACTAAAGCTCCCAGCATGCAGCAGGCCAGCTCTCTGCAGCTCCCTCCCGCAGTGGTTGATACCACCATGTTCTACCCGCTGAGCATCAAATTGCTGAATATATCCTGAGAGGTGGCCGGTGGAGACTTGTCTCTGCTTGCCCTCTCCTTCTGCTTCATGCTGAGCACTTTGGTGCATATTGTTTTCTTTGGTCCCTTTAGGCCAGGATCACACCATTTTCCTGACCAGATCAGGAACGCAGTGCATTGCATTTTTGCTGCGTTCCAGAACCGGGGTTTTTTTGCTTTTTTTTTTTTAGCTCAAAGTGTGCTTTCAGGTGTGGTCAGTGCATTTGCATGCATTTTTGATGTGTTTCTATATGTTCCAGTGCATTCCGGGCCAGACAAAATTAGACATGCAGTATTTTTCTGGTTTGGAACAGACTGCGCTGGAGTGAACAGAGGACAGAAATAGCATAGGGATACATTAGGATTCATTTTGAGTCCGGAAATAATCTGGTCTTGGCCGGAGATGATCTGGATGTGGTGTGAAAGGGCCCTTAGCCATGTTCATTCTCTGCACATCCCTTGCAGCCCCTGGGAGAAGCAGCTCTTAGTGTTGCACTCAAGGGGTGATTGGGGTGTACCCAGGCATGCCTGACACACACCTATGATACTTACACTGGTAGATTTTAGTAATACTGCAACTTCTATTTTTCTTTTGTCCTTTTTCTCCTTGTCGCTGTTCATAGGGATATTGATTATATTATTTGCGAAGGTTCACTGTTGCTTTAGCTTATCTCTTCAATTTATCACAACTGCACATTATCTGTTAGATTACATACTGATCTTACAACACACAAGTGACACATGTGGATACCAATATTTCACCAATGATTGACTAATTTTCTCTTGCTC
>NW_017314024.1:0-1264 GCF_000935625.1 Nanorana parkeri
GTACGATGTACTACAGCAAAAAAAAATACAGTTTAAATTGCTGAATTTCTTTCCTGGATTTTATTCATTTATACCACACATTTATGAATTGACCCATTTATAAATTCTAGACCCCATTAAAAAATGTAATATGGTTACCCCCTCAAAAGATTCCTCCTAGACACTTATCATTGATGAAGGTCTGATATGGATTTTAAGGGGATCCCATGCAAAAAGACTCTTTAAGGGGGGCCCAAGATATCCAGCCCCCTCTACTTGAATGAGTAAGTAGTACATAGTATCCATAATGAATGACACCTACCTACTGAGGGTTTAAAACGGTGTCACGCACACTAATCTGAACCCAAAGGACTCCAACCTGCAAATAACAGCTCCCGGCTGAATGTAAACAAAGGGGTTTACATATTTGGTAATTGGGGACATACAGCTCCCGCCCCCTTGTTTAGATGCAGGCAGGAGCTGTCTCTTGCAATGTGGAGTCCATCCGCCAATAAATAAATAATTTCCTGCTGCAGAAACAGCAGAATGATCAGACTTTTAGTTTTGTTATGTTTTTTGTCTATAGATGCACATTAAAAATTTTTAAAGACCATATTACAAAAAGAAAGTCTTGTATGTCATGAAAAAGTATGCCCATAACAGGCATGTACAAATTGCTCTGGTCTATGAAGGGTGTACAGTTGAGAGAGCTTAAGTAGTTAAGCCAGGATCAGTGTTAGCTGATCTGCCTATGCTCAAGCAATATTAGCTGGAGGGATCATTTGGGCATCAAATACAAGCAAATAATCAAAAGATTCCTAATATTGTGCACCTCTGTATTAGGGATGCACCGATACCGATACAAGCATCGTGGCCGATACCGAGTATTTGCATGAGTACTCGTACTCGTGCAAATACTCCAAAACATAAAACGAGTACCTGTGCCGCGTCTGCCATCTTCAGGGACCCGAATCCGCCGCACACAGGACCTCCATCGCGTCTTCAATGAAGCAAGATGGCCACAACCTCCTCTGTCATCTGCTCCATTCTGACCTCTTCTCCCGCTGATTGGCCGATTGGATGATTGACAGGCTTCCTCACCAGTCAGGAGTGACTGGTGAGGAAGCCTGTCATCATCCAATTGGCCAATCAGCGGGAGAAGAGGTAAGAATGGAGCCGATCAGTGGCTTAACAACAGCATAGATGGGCGCATAGAAGTAACGTGTGATTTTTATGAAGCATTCTTGTGAGTACAAGATATAGTTCTTCATTACATTTTATTGAA
>NW_017314025.1:0-1264 GCF_000935625.1 Nanorana parkeri
TGATGGGGGGATAGTGAGGTGGATGAGGGGGGTAGTAGTAGTAGTATGTGGACTCACTCGCTGGGTGACACGCAGTCCTTGATGTACGCCTTCTCCAGAGCCTGCAACGTCTTCACCACCGCAAACAGCTCGGCCATGTTGTCGTATCTGCGAGGAGGAGGAGGAGAGCCAAGAGTCCACATCACCCAATCAGAGCCACGAGTCCACATCACCCAATCAGAGCCACGAGTCCACATCACCCAATCAGAGCCACGAGTCCACATCACCCAATCAGAGCCAAGAGTCCACATCACCCAATCAGAGCCAAGAGTCCACATCACCCAATCAGAGCCAAGAGTCCACATCACCCAATCAGAGCCACGAGTCCACATCACCCAATCAGAGCCAAGAGTCCACATCACCCAATCAGAGCCAAGAGTCCACATCACCCAATCAGAGCCAAGAGTCCACATCACCCAATCAGAGCCAAGAGTCCACATCACCCAATCAGAGCCACGAGTCCACATCACCCAATCAGAGCCACGAGTCCACATCACCCAATCAGAGCCACGAGTCCACATCACCCAATCAGAGCCACGAGTCCACATCACCCAATCAGAGCCAAGAGTCCACATCACCCAATCAGAGCCACGAGTCCAAATCAGAGCCACGAGTCCACAAAGGTACCACCTACTTCTCTCTCTCCCGCGCGTTCTTGTAGAGCTTCACCTCCTGAAACCGACATCACAACCAATCAGAGAACAGCAACAAAGAGAACCGGTCACAGATCAACAATGTACCCCAACATCCCAACAATGCACCCCAACATCCCAACAATGCACCCCAACATCCCAACAATGCACCCCAACATTGCACCCCAACATCCCAACAAAGCACCCCAACAATGCACCCCAACATCCCAACATTGCACCCCAACATCCCAACATTGCACCCCAACATCCCAACATTGCACCCCAACATCCCAACAAAGCACCCCAACAAGGCACCCCAACAATGCACCCCAACAATGCACCCCAACAAAGCACCCCAACATCCCAACAAAGCACCCCAACATCCCAACATTGCACCCCAACATCCCAACAATGCACCCCAACATCCCAACAGAGACTGTGAAGGAATATGGATCATAATGTATTTCCTATGTTTGATTGGCTTCCTAGCTTTGTGACTTCCCTCACTCAGCTTCTAGCGTTGCTATGCGTAACCAAGAGAGATATCCCGTGTCCGGGAGCGCGCCGAGGGTGGAGGCCACGGGCAGAAGATA
>NW_017314026.1:0-1263 GCF_000935625.1 Nanorana parkeri
ATCTCTTCCTAGCCACCTAACCCCCAAATCCCATTGTATCTCTCCCTGGCTGCCTCACCCCACCCTTACAATGCATCACTCCCTGGCCACCTCACCCTCTTTTTACCTTCATGGTTGTCTCAGCCTCCACATTCCACTTTTTCTGTCTCACCCCTGCTCAAAATGCATCCCCCTGCCCCTCCCCCATTCACTGCTGTAAATCTACAGCATTCAAAACATTTTAGACAGTTGTAAACTTCCAAACTTTTTGCAGCATAAAGGTTATATTCCTTACTGGCATGACTGTGCACAAAACCAGGTACATAAAGGTATGGTTCTTTTGATGAGTTTGGTGTGTAGAGACTTGAGTGGACTGCACAGAGCCCTGGCCTTAAAAATACAGGACACAATTGGAATGAATTGGAGTAACAATCGCAACCTGGGTATCACAGTTGATTAGTGAGAATATTCAGTATATTTAGGTATAGGACAACAAGCAAGACCTTAGTTCATAAAGTTTTTATTTGCATCAAAGAACAAATGCGTCAGGTATCTTAAAAAGATAAGAATGTCTAACAGATATTACATATATCTCCACCCAACTATCCTCACAATAGAAAAAAGTTAGATGTGTTTTATTCACCGCCCCAGGCAGTCAACATTCTACAAGGTTCATAGAGGCACCTTAGTATGAATGCTTTTCATGAACTTTGCAGCTTTATAAAAAATGTTTTACGAAAGTTAAAATGTTATGTAAAAGAGAATTGTATGCAGCCAAACTTCTATGCAAGTATAGTATATGATTTTGGCCATGTAAACTTATGGCTGTCAGTTTTCAAATAGGCAGAAACTTGACCAAAATGTGATGCAACTGTGTCCCCTTTTGTTTATCAGAGTGCTTGGATGCTTCAGAGTTGCTCAATGTCATTGAGAGGCACTGCTTTTCTGCCCCAGACCCCATTTACTAGACTAAGAAATCCCCTGCTCAAAGCACATTCATGGCATGAGCACTTAATCCACCTATTACAGTACATATCTGCATGGCTTTCTCACCTCCCACTCACAGAAAAACCCTCCTTGACCACCTCACCCCTCCCCTATTCATAGGTTATCCCTCCCCAACCACCTAACCCCAAGTCACAACACATCTTTCCCCATCCATTTCAGCCCTCGATCACATCATATCCCTGTCTGGCCACCTATCCCTCATTTATAACACATCCCACCAAGCCACCTCAATCTCCACTTACTGCACATTCCTTCCCCACCACTTCACCCCACACA
>NW_017314027.1:0-1263 GCF_000935625.1 Nanorana parkeri
GCATTTTTTGCCCCTTGTTTCGCCATTCTGCAAAGTTCTTTCTCTACTTTTGACAATTCTTTCCACAGATCTCCCTGTAGTTTCAGTGTTTCCCTTTTATACTCTTCCACATCTTTTATTGCAGAAGTAATTTTACTTGCATTTTCTTTTGCTTTCTGACATTCATCAGAATTCTCATCCACAAAGATATGAAGACTTTGGATTTCATTTGTAGCTCTACACAGGTTTTGCTTTTTTCCCTGACAGTTTTTTATAACATTCTCAATGCTATTCTGAATTTTCCTCACCAATGCTGCATCGTTTTCTGTGCTGGTTTTTAGAATAATATTTGTTGCATTCATCTTTAAAATTGTCATTAAATTCTTTATGTGCTTTGAGGTCTCCATACTTACTTTTTTCCCCTTTTCTGGAGTAACAATGAGATAGAACTCGGTGCCAGTGTTACTGCAGGATGATAACAGTCTGAATTGTATCTCAGAAATACTCTCAATGAATATGAATACAGCTGATGAGACTCGAGTCAGAAATGTGAACTGTTCCCAGTTGGTCTCCAGGTCTCCTCGTAGGTTGGTCACTGTGATGGGTTCTGGAAAGACATCAGACTTACCACAGGGAAAATACCAGGACATTTCCACCAGTCCATCAGATATTTTTCTTTCGATGTTTCCTCCTTCCATATCATCATGTATGAAGACGTTGTGTTGTTGCTGGGTTGAATTAAGAACTTGATTTAGGATTTTAGATTTGGATAGTTTGGTGTCACCCAGTCTGATGAAGGAGAAAATTGGCATAGGAATATTTACCACATTTTCTTCACTAAACCCTTTACTGTCTGCTAGTGACTGAGGTCTCCACTTCTTCACAATGTCCCTCATTGCCCACAGCATGAAGGTGCATTGTGACCCATCACCAGCAGGCAACAGCAGAGGGACAGAAAACTGACACATGGCCATTTTGGTCACAATCTCCTGCTGTAGAAAACTGTCTGAACAATGGATGACAACACAGAGTACATCCAGGGGATGAATAGATTCTGTTGAACTACTTTTCCCTTCAATCATTGATGTGTCAAAAATTAAGTTGCTTTCATTAAAATTGATTATTTGGGTATCACTTTCATAGTGAGTATTAAGTGCAGTTCTGTTCAAGGCCATCAACTTTGTCAAAAAGTGCCATGGTATATCCTGAATTGTCTGGGGATGGACATCACTCATGGTCTCTGCTCCGATTTCTAGGGTGTGCCTCAATGTCAGTTTGGAGTCA
>NW_017314028.1:0-1263 GCF_000935625.1 Nanorana parkeri
TTATGTGGGGGAGGGAGGGGTTGTGCTTTTTTTTATTAGTTCTTTTACACATTTATTATTTTTTTTAAATACGGTAAAATCTCTGGGGTCTACACAGATCCCTGATATTTCCCTTTTGAAATAGAAAAAGAAATTGAGGACACCAAATCCTCAATTTCTTTTTCTGCAGACTCAGCACTCAATGAATGGGAAGTACTCAGTACAGAGGCTTCCCATTCCATTCAGCAACCGCTGCTAGTAAAATATTTACTACCAAGCAGTTTATGAATGGGGAGAAGCCTCCCTAGTGAGTGCTACTCCCCATTCAGAAATTCATGAATGAACAGGCTGTGATGCAAATCACAGCCTGTTCATTCTTAACTGGGGACACATAGTACTATAGGGGTTATTCACAAAGCTTCACCGAAGGGCTGCTGTACGGGCTATTCACTTGAGCCCGTACAGCTCCCGAAGTTGGCCGAGCTGCTCAGTCGAGACTGAGCCGAGGTGAAAGCCGAAGCTGGAACGGCCGGCCGACAACCTGCTACCGACAGCTTGGCGGAGCCAGCCGTCATCTCGCGGTTGGCTCTGGCCACTTACATGCAGAGACAGATCAGCGTCCCCTGGTTAGCAGCTAACCACGGACGCTGATGTGTCATTACACTGAGAACCCGGCGGAGGCGCTGTGATATCACGGCGGCTCCGCCGAGTTCTCAGTATGTAATGACAGTTCAGCATCTCCTGGTTACCTAGTAACCAGGAGACGCTGGACTGTCATGAGAGCTTGTCATTGTAATGACAGCTGGTCCCGTCCAATAGAAAACAGTTGGGGCGGAGCTAGCTGTCACTGCTAGCGCCGCCCAATCATTTTCTCCTTTTTTTCTACTTTTTCTATTCTGCTCGGTACCACAGAGGTACCGAGCAGAATAGCTGAGCCGAATGGCCGGACAGCAACGAGTAGCCTGCCGCAGGTTCAGCTAAGCCGATGCAGATGTTGGATTAGCCGAGTCAAACTCCTTCTGCACTTCGGCCGACCCGAACCCAGCCGCAGCAAGCCGTTGTACGGCTGATTTCAGTCGGTGACGCCCTGCGGCCGCCCCGAACCCAGCCGGAGCAAGCCGTTGTACGGCTGATTTCAGTTTGCAGATGACAGCGGATGACAACGGCTGATTTCAGTCTGTGTACGGCTGAAATCAGCTGTACAAGCCTGAAGTGAATAGCTGAACAGCGTTCGGGTCACTTTACTTCGGGTCGGTTATTCACTCGGCTGACTTCGGCAGCTTT
>NW_017314029.1:0-1260 GCF_000935625.1 Nanorana parkeri
TCTGTTTAAACAGCCCCGATGCTGGCGACGTACACTGTATAAGCAGGCAGGAGAAGGATAAGCAGGCAGGAGAAGTGTGCTTATATTTAATTCTTCATATACATTTTATTTATAAATGCTGTTGCTATGTTTTTGTTAAATAACCAATACATTTGGTTATTCCACGATGTTGAACCTTAGGGGGACAGCACTGGTGTTCCCATGCTGACGGCACCAGGCACTTCAGCAGCCTGGGTGTTCGCAAGGGGTGGCTTTCCTGTGGGATGGTATCAGTATACGGAGGGGGCTGAACACTCACTGCACTTTTTTTTTTCCATTTGTCAAAAAAAATATAATAATAATATATATTACACATTAATCCTCCTTGTGAGGAAACAGTGTATAAACATAGTTTCAGCACCATGGAAAGCATGTTGGCAAATGAACAAAAGGACATTCCTGGTATTTAACAAGATTCCCCAAAACATATACACAAAGATCCATACAAAGGTAAATAAAGCAGCTACAGTAATATCAAGATTCACCCTTGCAAGATTTGAACAAATCTATGACATTGGCCCAGCAAATGTCATACAATACACAGAAAATAACAGGTAACGCCAAAGCCAAATTAGGCTATTTTTTTCAATCATTAATAAATACACCTTATAACCTTCAAAATTCCCACCAATTAAAAACAATTAAGCCAAACTGAGTTAATAAATATGCATATGTTTAATATTCTGAATTTTGATTTAAAATAAAAAACATTTAAAAAATTATCGCAATACCTAATTAAGCGACTTGACCAAAAAATCTTTCCAATTTCATATATTTTGTAAAATAAGGACCCCAAAAAAATTCCTTAACCTGCAATATGTGTGGAGATACCCGCCTGTAGTGTAATAGAGGTCTAATTAACAAATGTGCAACATAACTGCGTGTTGCGAGTGTGCAGTAAGGCTATGTGTAGCGGGTTTTTTTATTTAGTTTTTCTTTAGCTTTAAATGGGGGTAGTAGGCTATCTTTACACTTTTTTTTATACCCATTTGCATTTGGTTTCTTTCCCTGCCTGTATCGGCAGAGGCAGCGGGGATACAGAGCACTGCAGCCGGCACCAGCAGAGAGGACAACGCTGTGACTTCATTCCCCAAGTGCCCCCCGGTGCCTCTGCTGCTGCTCCGTTCCTTCTCTGCCTCTAGAGGCTGGGAGCCATACCCAGCCTGCTAATTGATATTTTAAATTGCAATAGCCAATAACAGGCTGGCTAATGCACCCACC
>NW_017314030.1:0-1259 GCF_000935625.1 Nanorana parkeri
ATAGTGAATAACCCGTACAGCAGCCCTTCGGTTCTACTGAATCGAAGGGGTCGTGGGGTCGAAGCTAGCCGAAGGATGAGCCGAAGCTAGGGCTAGATCCTTCGGCAGCATTGTGAATAGACCCCATAATGTTGTACAGATTTTTTTTAAATGCCAGATGCCACACTGTAAGTCAGCGCTAGTGATGTATCAACTCCATATCTCCCTCTGTCTTCTTTCTTTTCACGAGGGAGGCAGCCAGTCCTAGCCGACAGGCTGAATAAAACCAGATTAAAAATATTCACAATTGAAAAAAGTAACCATTTGTGTAAATAAATTCAAAACTGACACACACCTCGCATCACAGATCTGCTGGTGACAGTCAGTGGACCGAACCCCCCTGGTCAGCGTAGCCTGGCTGTGCATCAGTTTTGAATTTATTTACATGAATGGTTACATTATGCAATTGTGAGTATTTTAAATCTGGTTTTACTCAATAATAAATTGCACATATATAATGAAGAGAGGGCACAGTCTTTTTGTATCTGATTTCTGCAAATATTTTTTTAATCTACATGCACATCCACTGTGTCTGTGTTGTTTGTGTACATATTTCTTGTAGCACTCCTTACCGGAAATCCCAAGAAAATAATGGGTGCTTGAAATGAGCATGCATGGCACCGCTCACAGTAGAACTTGAATACAAATGTCACCAGCACACACATTTCCAAATCAGTGCAAATCCATCTATCATTAAAATGGATTTGCACTGATTTGGAAACTTTCATGCTTGTGTGCTGGTGATATCTTTATTCAAGTTCAGTGTTGTTTGTGGTGTCAGCTTTTAAGTGCTTAAAGATTCAGTCCAGCAAAAAATTATATAGAAGATATACTGTAAATGGAGCCTGGCAGACTGAGTTAGCTGCTACATAACTGTCTTGGGAAATCTAGTGTTGATATCTTCCTGCCCTCCTGGCTCTTCTTCTTAGAGTTATAGGTACTCATAACTACCACTGGTGTGTTCCTACTCCCATAATAAAAAAAACAATATGTTACATATACTATAACAATGAAACATGAACTGTAAGAGACCCTCATAATGGTCATGACAAGTTTGCAGAGCAGAGATTTTATCACCAGTGTCCCTGAAAAATGTTTTAAAAACTTTGGGTTAGCACTAAAATATTAGTTTTGATTGGTCTGACACTTCACTCAGGATCTAGACAAATCAACAGAAGATGTTACATAGTTACATAGTAGTTACATAGTATTTGAGGTTG
>NW_017314031.1:0-1258 GCF_000935625.1 Nanorana parkeri
TAGAACATATCTCCCCTCTGGATTGTAGGAATGATCACTAGTGGGAATCAGGGTCAGATTTCCCACAAGGCCACCGAGGCCCGGCGGCAGGGAGCAGGGGGGCGGCAGGGGTGTGAAATCTCCTGACGCCCAGGACATGCAGTTCCGTGTGCTGGGTGGGAAGTTGTTTTCTACATTTGCCCCGCTTTGGGCAAGTAGGGCTTGATGTACAGCGGGGAAGCCACTCGTTAGTTTACAAGTGATCTAGGCCAGGGCTTCTTACAGTGTGGGTTGCACAAGTGAATGGGGGGGGGTCGCGACTAAAAATCTGAATCCGAAACCAGGGCCGCCATCAGGGGGGTATGGCCAGTACTTGTGTGAGGGGCCGGGCTCCAAGCAAGATTTTTTTTTACTATAGATTTTTATGTACAGTTGAAATGGTCATGTCCCAGGTCCCCCCTATGCAATTGGTGCCTTCCTGAGTACGTGCAGGAAGGTTTTTTTTAATGGGGTGGAGCTTTTTTCCCCGGCAGAAGCACCGAAGAGCAAGGCAGGGGGGTTTGGGCGTGGTTGTTGGTGGTGATAATGGCGGAGACAGACTGTCGGCGGGGGCTGAAGGAGAAGAGAGACACCAACCGACGCTGGGGGGAAAGGATGAGAGACACACCAACCAGCGTTGGGGAGGGGGCGAGAGAGACACCCGGGGTCACGTAAAAATGTCCTCGGCCGAAAGGGGTCACAAGTGGAAAAAGTTTAAAAAGGCCTGCTCTAGAAGGCCTCAAAAAGCTACTGCACAAGGCAGCTGGAGTTCTCTCTTACCATCAAGAAAAGTACATCTGCCAAGGAGACTTGTTTTTCGAGAGCCAATCTCAGATCCATTTTATGCTTCATTGAATGGATTCTGCTGGAACCCATAGAACCCAGGATTGTGTTAAGTAATTTCATTCTTATTCCCTGTTTGTTTTGCTGTTGTATTATTATTTTTCGCCTGGAGGGGCAGACAGCATCTCCGGCATTGTTTAAGGTTAGAATTGTCACAGCATTTGCTGGGAACGGTGCGTGTTTAATTTAAAACGCATGGTGGCAGCTTTTGTTTGTGTGTGTGTGTAAAGGGTTAACTGTGGAATTAACCAACCTCAGTTACGATCACTCTGTCTACTGTCCTTAGATTGTTGTTCCGCAAACTGGAAAATCCTCTGTGCTGGGTGAGGTTGAGGGTTGCATTGTCACAATGCCTGCCAGGACAAATAGAGAGGGTGAATCTCCCTAACAGGGACAC
>NW_017314032.1:0-1258 GCF_000935625.1 Nanorana parkeri
GTCAGAGTCTTGCAATGCCTCATGGGACATGTAGTTCCACAGCAGATGGATGGCAGGGGTTGCCCACCCCTGCTCTTTAGTATTATACTGTCTTTATTATATAAACATTCTCTTTTATACATTATACGCTACATTATTGTATTGCATTATACTCTCATGGTAGGTGCATTAGCCCTGTACGGTGACATTCACATTGAAGGTAACGCAGTTCCAATGCCCATGTGTTGCAGCGTCTCACAGCGCAGGGTAAGGCATCACCGGGTGTTTTGGTCTCCTGCACACAGCGCAATGTTTAGCTATCAGAGGAATGATGACCTGCGGGGGAGGGTAGCATAGTTTACTGTATTGAGGGGACTAGGGATGAGGGCTGGGGGGATTTGTAAAGATCGGTGAACGTGTCCTTTAAATCTGATTGGTCGCTCTTTTCTGGCCCAACACAGTTCTAATTTCTGACCCTTTCCTACCCCCCAGGCCTCACCTGGCAGGCAATAAAAACATGTATGTGTTACCCATAGCAACCAATCCTGGTTCTCCCAGTGCAGATGAGTAAATGAAAGGAACGACAGGACCGGTTGCCAAGGACAAGGCGCGCTCTGTTTCCTCCGGACAAGTAGCTCCCCTGCCATGGAAAAAACCCGCAAACGCGTATTATCCGCCACCACGATAAACGTTTCAATTTCCATATCGTGGTCTCTGCTGTAATTCAGCTTAGAGTATATTAGGAACTTGCATGATGACAGGTGGTTGCCGTGGTAACATAGCATTCCACAAGTAGTCTATATAATTAGATGGGGATTTTATTTCTTACACATGCCAAGAAAGGGTTACGTCTGAGGTCGGGGAGCGTGCATTGGATTTGTTAACCCTTTCCGTGGGTGCGGAGGCGATTCGCTTTACCTGTGCCTCCATCCTTGGGGACGTTCCGGCCTCCTAGCTACGTCCTCCAAGATGCCCCACAGAACGGTGTACAGCGTATGCATAGGCACGAGTCTTATGACTTCTGTGGTTTATGGTCGATCCTTCATTCTCATTATAAACATTCATTGGTTTTTGGGAGAGCAACACTGGCTGAAAACCAAAAACATTTTCAACTCGGATTCCTCCAGAGGTTGCTAGAGGTTCCATGAGCAGCGGAAGACTCATCTTTGTATTTACTACCAATGTAACAGGGTATTCGCTTCACGAGCACCACTGTAAAGGGACCCTTTTCCTACTGACCTCCAAAGTACAGTAAGGGGCCCTTCTCCTCTGATTATCA
>NW_017314033.1:0-1255 GCF_000935625.1 Nanorana parkeri
TCTTGCAGTCGTCAGGCATTTTTTTCTTCCTTAGCGGGGGGAGGGGGATTTGACATTGATTTGCATATGAATTAGCCTCAATATTTACATATGAATGGGCCGCGGCTTATTGATATGGAAATCACCGTGGCCCATTCATATGTAAATATCGCGGCCGGTGATGTGTCAAAAGTACAAACTTATCGAGTTGTACACATCACCGGGACAGGGGACAGGAACAGCGCTGGCAGCTCCGGAGAGGAGAGCACAGAGTAGAGACTAGAGAGAGCTGGGTGAGGAAGTGTTTTTTTGGCCTCCCCCACCAGCTCCCTCTAGTGTCTACTGTGTAGCAGTGACGGCTCTGCTAAGAGCCGACCATCAGGCATAGCAAACCGGCCCGCACACAATCAGGTTGATTGTGTTCTGGCCGGCCCGGCCCACCGAGCAAGTGCACGGTTTGCCCTATGGCCAGTCCGGCCCTGGATGTGGGTATCTTTTCAGTAACCACAAAGTCTTCACCAGGTGGTTATAGTATGTGTTTGCACACTTCCTGTTTCAGTGGTTTCACAATTATGACAGGAAAACTGTTTTGATAGTATTTATGTAGGTAAAGAGGTTCCCATGTTGTCAAACATTTTGGCTAATGCAATGTTTTTATCTCTATCTGAAAATATGGCAGTCACATGGCCTAATGGCATTTTAAAGTTCACCAACATTCCTATATGAAAAAAAAACAGGTTTAGAAAAAGATGTAATATTATAAGAAATATCACAAAGTTTGTATAGGGTCTCTGCTCAACTGATATTTACCATGTGTTTTAATTGCAGTTGAAGAAAATGGTGTGTAGGAGGGTGGCCAGATCAAGCCACAATTGTAAAATAAGTAAATCATAAAGTGTATTTCCACTTTTGCAGCCAAACTGGAATAACACCAATTTTTTATGTAGTATGTGTTCCCATTCACATAGCATACATACATAGCATTCCAATACAAATTGCAAAATTGATGCTTACCTTTTAATTATATATTTGTACTTGCTTTAGTCCTCATTCACACCAGATCTGTTGTGATCTGTTGTGATCCGTTTTTCAACGGATGTCAATGCATGTCAACGGAAGGTAACCCAAAAAAATTAATGTTTATGAATGGGACCAGCTCACACTGCTCCATTCCGTTGCAGTGAGCTGAAAAGTGCAATGTAATAGAACTTAAAAACAAAAAAGGAAATGCAATGGAATGGAAGTAAAAAAAATACATAGAAGTTTGTCCACTCAG
>NW_017314034.1:0-1253 GCF_000935625.1 Nanorana parkeri
TACCATACCATGGGATACACTGGGATACTTTTTGGTCTGGGAACAAACTGGTTTGGACATGGTATAGACAAGCGCTTGGCAGGGATTCTAACCCTTCTCCGGGCAAGATGTTGGCTTTCGTGCTACTTGATGTAGAAAACAAACCCCTGTATAGAGGTACCCTCATGGTGTGTAAATGGGTAGAGGGGTCAGTGCCGATGAAGGAACAGATTTCTCAAGGTATACTGCATATGAACTAAAACCAATTGGGAATTACAATGAAGAATTAGATTTTTATTGGCAAACTACGACTTGTTTTCTGCTTAAAATGGAATTTGGCTTTGGAATTGATCCATGCTGTAATCCTTGGTTGTACCTCTTAATGCTTTTGTATTCAGTCATTGTTCAACACAAAGTGGACATCTGTGGATACTGAGGAAACCTATTGCTGAGATAGTGGTGCGGTCCTTATAATGACTGACGCATGTGAACATTGTGACAATATAAATGATCCCCATCTGGTCACATTATTACTACATAGGTGGGTGGTAATTGTGCAGATGTTTCATGTTCTTGTGTAAGAATTTAATCTGATGAGAGAATTATGAAAAAAACCCTGTGTAGTGACAAAGTTACACACGGCCTGAGAAATAAACGGGCTGCGTTTTTTGTAAATGAGTCTGTAGAGCTAGGTGGCTTGGCAGGGCCCATGGTGCATCAGACTATCAGACTTCCCATTCTGGTGTATGACAGGCCTCGCCTAATCCAGAGCACTGAGCATCACCAAACTGTTCCTGCAGTGCAGACTAGGAAAACCCTCAATCAGGGTCTATTGATCCCACAGAGTATGTGCTGCTTCTTGAAGTGGATCCCTACACCTAGATACAAACCTGTCCTGTTTTGTTCTGGAACCTGGAGGTCCACATGCAGCGTCCCCCACAGGTCCTGGAGCACCATGTGTAGACACTGTCCTGGGTTTAGATGCTGCAAGATGATGGCAAACTGCTTGCTATTTGTCTACACAAAGTTCTGCACAGGACAGGGTGTGTTGTATATGTCGTGCTGCAGTGAGACTTCTGGTTCCTCCTGGATGATTGATGTATATGCCCTTGCAGGGGCATTGACTGACTGACTGAAGCGGGTGGGCATGCAGAAGTGGAGAGTAAAGGCTGCCGCTGGATTGAAGGAGTTCTAACCTGCTGAGATCAGAGTCTCTTGCAACACTTCACACTTCAAGTGACATTAAACCCTCAGATTTTTTTAACATAAACCAA
>NW_017314035.1:0-577 GCF_000935625.1 Nanorana parkeri
GGAGTCACCATCGGCAACCGATCTCCGGCACACACACGGAGCCACCATCGGCCACGGCAGGAATGAGCATCAAATACAAAACTGTCACTTTAAGAGCCGGGGAAGCGGCCGACATTTCTGGAGGCCCCCTGAGGTGACGTTACCGCCGTCCTATCACAGTATTGGGCTAGCAGGTACCAATGTGGGAGGGGCTATCAGGTGCCACTGTGGGAGGGGCTAACAGGTACCAATGTGGGAGGGGCTAAAATGTACCAATGTGGGAGGGGCTAAAAGGTACCAATGTGGGAGGGGATACCAGGTGCCAATGTGGGAGGGGATAACAGTTACCAATATGGGAGGGGACAGCAGGTACCAACATGGGAGGGGCTAACAGGTATCAACATGGGAGGGGCTAACAGGTACCAACATGGGAGGGGATAACAGGTACCAACATGGGAGGGGCTAACAAGTACCAACATGGGAGGGGCATACAGGTACCAATATGGGAGGGGCTAACAGGTACCAATATGGGAGGGGATAACAGGTACCAATGTGGGCGGGGCTAACAGGTACCAAAGTGGGAGGGGCTAACAGGTGA
>NW_017314036.1:0-323 GCF_000935625.1 Nanorana parkeri
AACCAGAGGAGGGAGGGCACCAAATCTGCCGGGGGGGCCGTTTCCCCGAGCAACCAGAGGAGGGAGGGCACCAAATCTGCCAGGGGGGCCGTATCCCCGAGCAACCAGAGGAGGGAGGGCACCAAATCTGCCGGGGGGTCTGTATCACCGAGCAACCAGAGGAGGGAGGGCACCAAATCTGCTGCGGTGCCCGTATCCCTGAGCAACCAGAGGAGGGAGGGCACCAAATCTGCCGGGGGGTCCGTATCACCGAGCAACCAGAGGAGGGAGGGCACCAAATCTGCCGGGGGGGCTGTATCACCGAGCAACCAGCGGGGGGAGGG
>NW_017314036.1:375-1252 GCF_000935625.1 Nanorana parkeri
CCGTATCCCAGAGCAACCAGAGGAGGGAGGGCACCAAATCTGCCGGGGGGGTCGTATCCCAGAGCAACCAGAGGAGGGAGGGCACCAAATCTGCCGGGGGGTCCGTATCCCAGAGCAACCAGAGGAGGGAGGGCACCAAATCTGCCGGGGGGTCCGTATCCCTGAGCAACCAGAGGAGGGAGGGAGGGCACCAAATCTGCCGGGGTGACAGCACTGAGCACTGTCTGGCCTTCATTTAAAGGGTCCGTCCAGCCAGTGTCGGTATTTCAGGTTTTTGTTCCCCCCCTCCCCCCGTAGTAGTCCTGGAGTCTCACTCCTCCTGCTGCATTCTCTGTGTAATGAAGGAGGAAGTGGAGATCTCACACAAGGAGCCCTGCAGACATCTCCTGCCAGGACCCGAGCGACCAGCCGAGACCCTGAGTGACAGCTGATTGGTTATCGCACGCCAGGGCCCTTCAATGTATGCGTAGTAGCCTGAGGTTCACATTCACATCACATTCACATTGCGTTCACATCACATTCACATCGCGTTCACATCACATTCACATGACATCACATTCACAATCTCCTGGTTGCAGTATAAAGTCTCCTTGTTATAAATATTTGTAACGGTATTTTCAGGCGTTTCTTTTATTATTATTTGTAGCCAATAGAAATCTTGTTGCTAGGCAGGAAAATAGATGAAAACGCTCACAATTAAATTCTATTGGTGACAATCCTGAGGCTCCGCCCACGAGGAGCCATAGAAAGCACACGTGTGATCGGGGGCCCGCTCAGTCCTCCCGCTCAGTGTGTGACCGAGGCCCGGGGTATAAAACATTCACCTGGAGTCAATCCCGGGAGGGAAGACGAAGCCGCGGATAGGGATGGCGGGTCT
>NW_017314037.1:0-1251 GCF_000935625.1 Nanorana parkeri
TCCTAACTCTTCACCCTTTTGTGAATAACCCTGTAAATGTATTGCACTGTGACAAACAATCGATATTCTACAAAAAAAAAACACGCAATTGACAGCCACAACAGGAAAATTCTCTCATAGACTGCCATGGTCAACATTGACTTGATGGCCTCAGACGGAGGGCACCAATAAAATCCCAACTATAGCATCTATAACCATAAACCAGAATTCATCTTTCACTGGTCCCAATACATTTTGTTAATCGTCACTGCTTTTTGTACCGTTCTTATTAAATACATAAGCTGCTTTTACTGCAAAATACCATTTATGAAAACTACTAAAAATAGCCTTTAGAAAATCTAGATTAGAAAAAAAACATATGCATACTTTGCTGCTAAGACTGATAAATCATTTTAATGTCACTATCCAAACCATCTAGTCAAAATACCTTTTCCCTAATGCCTTCCATTGTAATTACCCTTTCTGGCACAGTCCACGAGAAAACTGCAGGCATCAATTTGAATTTTCGCTTTATTTGAGGTAGCAGATAATATTCTCAATGGTTTTTGACTGCTACCAGTGTTAGTCAGAAATTAATCATATGTTAATCTGCTTTAAATCTAATATGGGGACTCCAAAATGCCCATGCTATCGAGATTAATTTATTGAATTGGTAAGTATTGACAGAGGTGATTCCGAGGTTAATATCTGTACGGGGGTTAATAAATCCTGATGCAATATTGATCTCCCCAAATAAATATACATATAATGACTATGTATTTAGACGCTTACATTTGCACAGAGGATAATCTGCTGGAACATGCTACATTTACTGTTGTAGAGATACAAATGACAGGTTTGCCTGGAATGTACTTAAATATCATAAAATATCATTGCACACTCCTGGATTATAAGTTTTAGTCCTTTATATTCTTAAAGACGAATAAAACGTAACCCTTGCATTGGGGCTACCCCACACTGCAAGGGTTAAATGCTTGTTTTGGTCTAGGGTGAAAAACAAAAAGATATACAGTACTCCCGTCCTGTCAGGCTTCAAGACCCGTGCCCGGTGCTTCTCTCCCCTTCTGCTCCAGCAGTCTAAGTATCCGTCTAGTACAGTGTATTAGATGTGAGGACACTGAGGGACAGTCCACCACCAGCATGGAGGGGGAGAGAGGCTGCGTTGACTGGACGGACCGAGGTTAAGGTGAGTATATATTTTTTTTTTACACCCTAGACCAAAACAAGCACTTAACTCTTGCAGTGCGGGGG
>NW_017314038.1:0-1251 GCF_000935625.1 Nanorana parkeri
GTCAATCTTGTTTATTGACTAGAAATAGTGTAGCATTTTACGGCAACGTTTCGGAACCAGCACAGTTCCTTCTTCAAGCAAATGAAAAATGAGGTCATAGGCATGCGCACGGAGTGTGCCGGGTGTGCTCCTGAGTGCAAAGCCTAACCTGCTGCTGGCTTTGAGGCATGTACAGATCATCCAGAGACGGGCATGGGACATAATGTACACATTCGAAGGGATGCCGGGGATAGGACGTGTATGTTTGATAAAACATCAGTAACGGTCTCACTGAAAACATTGAGCTCTGTTTCAGAGGAGCACAGCCAGCAGTAGCAGGTGCGCTTGGCTGGAGCAGAGCTCAATGTTTTCAGTGACTCTGATAATTTATCAAACAGGGCATCCCCGGCATCCCTTCAGACGCGCATGTACCCTGCCTGGCCCAGGATGATTCATACATGCCTCAGTCCGGGCTCTGCAGGAGGCGGGTCGCCTTTGCAGTGATCAGGATCAGAAGGCTGCAAGGAGACAGAGCGGGCAATCATTCCTGAGTCCAATGCGTTACCTTGTCTACAGTCCAGTGCGTTACCAAGTCCAGAGTGTGTGTGTGTTTGTACTATACAATCTGTTCAATCTACTTCAGATTTGCCAAAACTTTATCAGTTTGTATGTAATCTGCCAGGCCCTCCCTGTACATGGTGTACATGATTGTATGTAGATCTAGAGGAGATTGTACAGTCAGATTGTGAGTTGGGAGCTTAAGGGGACGTTTTCACTTTCCATTGACCAGCCATGTAAGGAGCATTCTATAAATTCACCATTAGAGTAATTGCACCCATCTACACCGACCACCGACCCCTGCACTCTGTTACTTACTCCTGATCCCTGTGCAGCCTTACAACAGTGTATACTGTTCTGCCATGCTGATGCCAGCCCAGCTAGCCAGCCAAGTTGAACCCATGCAGCCACTGGCCTCTATTCAGGCATATCAGAGGGCTATCTGGCTTCCTGGAGCCTGCACTGACTGCCTGGAGCCCACAGTGACCACCTGAGAGCCCTCACTGACCACCTTAAATCCCTCACTGACCACCTGGCGTCAGCACCGATCGCCTGAGAGCCCGCACTGACCAGCTGGAGTTCTCATTGACCACTAGGAGACCTCACTGACCACTTGGATACCTCAGTGACTGCCTGAGAGCCCACACTGACCGCCTGGAGCCCGCACTGAACTCCTGGAGCCCGCACTGACCCCCTGGAGCCCGCACTGACCAC
>NW_017314039.1:0-1250 GCF_000935625.1 Nanorana parkeri
CCAGCCTGAAGTGAATAGCCGAACAGTGTTTGGCTCCCTTCACTTCTGATCGGTCATTCACTCGGCAGCCTACGGCAGCTTTGTGAATAGACCCCTATGTGTCAGGACTGTGACGGCTTGGAGTTGGATACTGTTTTGTCCAGTGCGTGAGAATGCATAGAGCTCTTTAACACCTGATCTGGCAGCCCATGTGAAAGTTAGTCTTCACTGGAACCATAATTGTCAGAGTGAGAACATAGAAGCGCAATTGGGAGGCAGGAACAGAGCATACCAGGAGATACCTAAAAATTTACCTTCATGGTAGGATAACCAGGTATTTTTTAAATGAAATCTGCAGTTTTAAAAGATGGAAATGAATTTTAAATGCTACATTGTGTAAGAAGATTTTACATATCCTCTAATGTGTGATAACAAATAAATGTGTATTTTTGCATGCATTTTCACATGCACTAACATGCATTTGTAAGGCATTTTAATTTGCACTTTTAACATGCATTTATCGACATTTTCTGTTTTTGTAAAATATTTCATATTGCGAGCTAAGAGAAAAAAAGATTTTCATTTTTTGCACTGAAAATGCACAAAAGAAGTATTAATGGTCTTTTTCATGAACGACAATTCAATATTTAAGCAATTGCAAGGTTTATTGCTGAAGAAATTGTAATATGGGAATGCTTATTTTTTCACAGCACAGTCCTCTGGATATCCTTCATAGACAACAATTCTCTCTAAGGTGATCCTGTGTTTTCCTGTAGTTTTGAACGTGTTACAATGCAGAAAATACACACACGTGAATCGGCTATAAAAACTCAATGACCTGCAGCAAAAAGAGGTGAATGAACCACACAGTAACAAATGGGAGTTCTCTGTAAAACGCATTCTTCTACAGAAAAATGGACAAATGTGAACGGATCCAAGCAAGACTGCTTCCCTGGATCTCTGAATTCTGTCCTTAGGTTTATGTTTGGCTCAATTAAACCCTAGTTTTACAAGGTTCTAAAACACTATTTATACCTACTGCCTGTCAGCCTCTCTATGTGGTATTAGCCAGCACAGCAAGCCCTGCACAGTGCAGTCTACTAATAAAATTTGACAGCTGCCCGCTGTTACAGGTACAGTCAGTAGTTGCAGATATTGCTACTAAGAATGAACAATCGCTTAAGTTCCCCCCTTATGCTGCAAGATGTCTGCCTCTGACCTTTAACATATAACAAGACCCAAAGCTCATTGAAAATGGCAGCTGATGTGCT
>NW_017314040.1:0-1250 GCF_000935625.1 Nanorana parkeri
CAGCTGGCCGAGCGCTGTGGGAGGAGAGCGCTGTGTTTGTGGTTTGTGTTTGTGGTTTTTTTTGTGGGGGGGCAAAAAAAAATCGTGCACCAGAGCCCTTTGTTCCATAGGTCAGCCACTGGCATGGTGATGTGATTTTTAGTGAAAAGGGGTAAAGGTCCGCGCGGCAAACATGCACGGCTGGCCCACATGAGCATGCATGTTTTTGGAACAATTATTCTTCAGAACATTCTGTGGTGAGATCTTCCAGCCACCATCTTACATCTCTGGGTACCTTTAGGTTTGGAAACACCATCATTTAGAAATGGCTCACCAAGGCTGTATTTAACATAGAAACCACTTCAGGCCATATGTATCAACATGTTATTAGTAAGTAGAACTGCTAATCAACCAACAATCAGATTCAAAGCTGCAATGAAAGTTGAAATGGTGTAAAGGGGAAAATGGTGACTGCGGGTGTAACAACTCGAATGCTTAGTAAAAACCTGTCAATGCATGAGGCACATAGAGAATTCCCCAAATAGACCTAGATATCATATCTACTATAACCTCTTACCTGAAATGGTAGTTTGTTTCTAGGTGGGCTACTTAATGTAGCTGTAATATAATGATATTCATACGTTTAGCCCTGCAGACTCAAATAGCAAGGAAATCTGCAGTGAGCCAGGATGGAATTTGCTAAGTATTTGGACCTGTTAAAACTGCTTTAATGCTTTCCAATTATTTTTACTGAATTCCTAAGGGTATGGGAACACATCCTATTACTTTCTCTTTTTGGGATCACATGCCCATCTAATTTTAAGCAAGTCTTAGCCAGAAGGGGTAACATATTGTTGGTTATTCATAGCTTGTTTGCTTCAAGATGTTCTACATATTTATGAAGGTGGTTCTATTTCCTGTCCTCGTTTTTTTTTATATGTATAGATAGTTTCCTGTATTTAAAAATTAGTGGTTTAGTACCACTTTGTGTCATCATAAGTCTGTTTTCTCCTATTCAGAATAAATTGCTAGCAAACTCTCCGATATGAACTTCTCCATAATGTACAAAATCCTCCTCCTGAACTTTCCTTCCCCTTATAATGTAAACCTCTGGCATTTTTGCAAGTGTTTGTGTAATTCAAGGATTGGGTCACATTGGAGGTCTTTGGTGGCACTATCCTTTCCAGCACCAAAAAAAACTGTGGGTGGTAATCCCACCTCAAAACAGGTGGCAGCAGAATGGTGCATGGATCTCCTGGAGTAGAGTGCAC
>NW_017314041.1:0-1249 GCF_000935625.1 Nanorana parkeri
ACTGAGCAGCCAGTTGTATGTATATACAGTATATACTGTACATGTGGGATTATGTTGCTGGACAAATTTGGTTCTAGTCCTTTTCCTTGAGAGCAACACCGGGATCAGCGATTCATTTGACAGTGTAGGGGGAGGACACAGGGACAGTTTTGTGATCATAGTGGAGTATAATAAGGAAATTAAGCCAGGGGAATGGCAATCTCAAAAGCATTTACTCTCAAAGGCAGGGTTTGGTAAAGTCCCGTGCTTGAAGGGTGTATGTGAGGAAGTGCTTGACCTGCAAATATCTAAACGTTTCAGATCATGGGAGGTCAAATTGCTTCCATAGTGTTTCTAAGGACTTGATTGCATTGGCTTCCTCTAGTTTGTGGATCTTGGTTATGCCAAGTATTTTCCAGGCACCAAAAGAGGTAAGAGAGGTATAACCCAGATAGAAGGAGGGGTTACGCAGAAAAGTGACCATGGGTTTGCGAGGGTGCTACACTATATCCCAGAATTTAAGAGAATGGTTCAATTGGGTTGAAGGTTTGTTTCCTGATTTGGCTGAGTTTAGTCATAGCATAATATTGTTACATAGGGGTGCCCAGCCACCTGCTTTGATGCTGACTCAAAGTGCTTTCAACAATTTTTAACTGTCCCAAAAACAGTGAGGAGCTCTAACACACTAAGTGTCAGTGTTGATGGGCTTTTATTCATTTTAGAACTGCTTCTCTCCCCAAACAAGTCTATAGTAATGGAAAAGTAGGTCCAACTCAGGTCAAATGCACATGCAACGAATTCTGAATGTTCTGAGAAGTGTCTCAATCTGGTGTCAAAATAGTGCTGCATTTGCCCATTAAAGCTGGTTGACACAGGTCCTGGTCCTAAAACTGACTAAGGGAAAGAAAGGTGGTGGCTGGCCCATCCTATTCACATGTCTCCTGATTGCTCCTTAGACATGATGGTGTTCCTCAATGACCAATAGTAAAAACATATCTGAGGTCATATGTACCCTTTAGTCTGCCTTCCTGAAGTTGGTATTTGTGTATTAGTGTGTCTTTTGGATAGGGGGGTCGGTCATGGATCCCTTGAGGGGATATTGAAAAGTATTTTGCTAGGTTTGCTTAGGTTTTGGTGATAATATTTTGCTCTGTACTACATTGTGGAGCTTCCCTTTGTTGCAGCTGCTATAAATCATAAATGTGGGTCAGCTTGTGGTGTTCACTAGCCTTGTGGAAATTTCCTGTTTTGGTTGCCTTGTTTTTGGAGC
>NW_017314042.1:0-1247 GCF_000935625.1 Nanorana parkeri
GGCACACCACACGTAATTATGTAATTGTAAGTGATACGATTTAATGTGGTTAGGAATCAATTACTCTGCCTGGATGCAAATGGACGACAAATGGATCCAGGAAGAGTGATTGATTCCTAACCACATGTAATCGTATCACTTACAATTACATAATTACGTGTGGTGTGCCGGCGTTTACATGCAGCGGCTGTCACCTGATCATTACCTTGAACAGGTGACAGCTGCTGAATGTAATCACCAGTTGAAGGATTCCTGGTGCAGGAAAATACAAATTCCTGACACAGATAACCCTAAACGTACCTAAACTTACAGGTGTGAATGGGGCCTAATACGCACACACACTGCACACGTATACACACTGATATGACACATGTACCCACATCACTCACAGAAATCCTGAGAATACACAAAACAAACCAGCATACAAAGAAATGGTCACAAACACAGACATCATATACTCACGCAGACATTAACACTGGTGAGATACTTCGTCCAGTGCCCCACTCCCCCATTGAATCGAGCTTTAGACCCCTTCATTATTTAATCATTGCAAAGGGGACCCACGAGATTTTAAGATTTGAGTGTGAATTAGTGAGGTGTGACAAGCCTTGCTGGGCTTAAGGTACCACATGGCTATTAGGCAATTATGTTAATAAATTTGGTATATTAGTGTCTTACAAATCAGTTGAATTGACAGGCGCATGCAAGCAGCCAGGAGCAATAGCCAGACTGCTATTGGCTATTTCAAATTGCAATAGCCAGAAGGTTACTGAAGCTCCGCCCACTGAACAGAGGAGCGGCCCTGAGAAAGTTCTCTCTCTGGTACGATCAGGGCCGGCCTTAGGCCTTTAGGCGCCCTGTGCGAGAAAGCTTTACAGCGCCCCTCAGTGACCACACCCCTCCGTGGCCACACCCTTTAGTGGCCACACCCCCCAGTAACCACACCCATTTATCACCCATATTTTTGGTAAAATATAAAAAGCGGGGTCAGATCCTCTGCTTGGTTCGGCGGGGTTTCAAAAGCCAGCCTGACATTTTAACTAGTCAATTCTCACCATTGATTTACATTCTGCTGCCAACCACGCAATCTACCCGTCAGCAAAATGTAAACAATGAATTTTGTTAGGCATGAAATTAATTTAGCTGCAAGAAGCAACCGACCACTTTTTAAAGCATATCAACTGTCCGCCAAAAAAAAAAATCCTCTTTTTATTTTTTTCGGTCGGTTGCAAAAGGTCATTTAGCAG
>NW_017314043.1:0-1247 GCF_000935625.1 Nanorana parkeri
TCCCTGTACTTTGTACTTCATTCTCCTCATCACACTGACTGCACCGTCATCTTCATCCGCACTTCCTGCATCGCCCATTATCGTCATCAGGTGGCCGAGGAATGAAGTTACAAGGACACCGATTGTTATTATGGTCTGTAACTTGGCCCAATGGTAGAGCTCTCTGCTGTGCCTAATCCTCTGCATTATAAAGGTCATAGGTCACACTGCTGTGATCTCCCCTCAGAACTCATCATTACTAGTCATGTGACCTCACAGGGCAGCGGCCATATTGAATTGTCTAATTCTAGTCGCAGCGTTCTGTAAAAATTCAGGTAATTTGGCCCAATGGTAGAGGGCGGTGCTGTGTTTAATTGTTGGCGACCTAAAGGTCATAGGTCGCATGCTCTGGCGGACATCTTGGTTTTAGCACAAGTATTTGGGGCAATATTCAAATATCTGTTTTTTCATAACCGATAAAGCTACAAATTGCTGTGTGAGGACATGCTGAGCTCTGCAGTCCTATAGGTTCATTACATGTCATGTGACCACATGGTGCGGCGGCCATATTGGATTGTGCAATATTCTGCAAACAACTTCATCTCTGAAAGCAAATATCATAATGCTTCAAAACTCTGCAGATATGTCCAGGGTGACGTCTTCTACCACGGCTGTAAAACCAGGCCCCACCCCAAAACCAATATGGCCGCCACAAGCCAATCACTTTTATCATTGGACCAAATTGTCTAAACCTGCATTTCTATCACTATTGCTGTATGTTAAACATGTGACAACCCACAATCGTCCCCGCCAAATACGACCCGGGGGAGGTCACCGAGGCCTAATACAACCCGGGGGAGGTCACCGAGGCCAAATACAACCCGGGGGAGGTCACCGAGGCCAAATACAACCCAGGGGAGGTCACCGAGGCCAGATACAACCCGGGGGAGGTCACCGAGGCAAGACACAACCCGGGGGAGGTCACCGAGGCCAAATACAACCCGGGGGAGGTCACCAAGACCAAATACAACCCGGGGGAGGTCACTGAGGCCAAATACAACCCGGGGGAGGTCAGAGGTCAGCGAAGCCAAATACAACCCAGGGGAGGTCCCCGAGGCCAAATACAACCCGGGGGAGGTCACCGAGGCAAGACACAACCCGGGGGAGGTCACCGAGGCCAAATACAACCCGGGGGAGGTCACCAAGACCAAATACAACCCGGGGGAGGTCACTGAGGCCAAATACAACCCGGGGGAGGTCACCGAGGC
>NW_017314044.1:0-1246 GCF_000935625.1 Nanorana parkeri
GCCAGGAAGATAATTTTAGGCATAGGTTTGGAGTTATACTGTATGTTCCTTTTTTAGCATATGTACACGTTGTGGATAGCCTCATTTTACTATTTTTTTGTAATAAAAACAATTGTTTTATGAAGAAAAAATAATATTTCTTTCTATGAATATTCAGTATAATTGATATGTTTAGTACCAATAAAGTCTCATTTGTTTGTGCGTAACTCATAGAATGACCAGAAATCATTGCTGATATAACTACAGTACATACACATGGGTGGCTTTGGGTTCTTGGTTCTGTGTAATAGAATAAATCTGACTTTATAAATATCTTGAGGTTTTTTATTGCAATACCTAAAAAAATCAAATGCTACGTTTTATTTCAAATGTTTTCATATTTTTCTATATACAGTACATATATTTTATGCATTTTAAAGCTTTCTAATGTTAATTCAAGCTAAGTACATACAGCTATTTTTTATTCTTAGCTTTCAAATGCCAGTTTCAAGAGCATGGTGTTCAGCAGGCATTGAGGAAGATTTAGCAGGCATTTGCTAAGCTTTGAATGTTGGCATAGCTCAGCCTAAACACTGAGAGCTTGCTAAAGGCCTGCTAAATTCCTGATGAAGCCCACTACATGCTCAATTGAAGCCACAGCCAGAGCGCCTACTAACATCTGTATTCATGGCTTCCAGCCAGGAGCTAAAGCATGCCATAAGTGCAGTACAGTGGCTTAGTAATAAGCATTATAGCCTTACAGCACTGAGTTCCTTGGATCAAATCCCAACCAGGATAAATATCTGGATGAAGTTTGCGTGTTCTCCCTTTGCTTGTGGTGGTTTCTTCACACACTCCAAAGACATTCTGGTTGGTTATTGTCTCACAACAATAACGATGAGCAAAAAAACCTCTAGGTTGCCACAAAGCACAGCACACCACAATGCACAAAGTATTAGCAACTATAGGGTTGTGCTTTGCTATAGCACAGGTGCATTGCAGCACGCTGTAGATGTGCATTGGGGAGCAATTGACAACGAATGGCGATGCACTTGAACAGGCATATACAATGCATTGCTGTAACATGCTTTATAACCCATTAAGCCCCCCCTAAGAACCTCTTCACTTGTGCATGCATCCATGCGTAATGGTGTGCTGTATTAAAGAGACCCTGTCACCAGCTTTGAAATTTGCAGGTAAAAGCATAGACAAATCAAGTATTTTAAATTAGGGCTGGTAATGATTACAATTTTCATGTTCGATTAAT
>NW_017314045.1:0-1245 GCF_000935625.1 Nanorana parkeri
CTTATTTGAATTTAATTGAGGGAGAGAGAAGGGGAGAGAAACAGAGAGTGAGGGGGGAGAGATAGAGAGAGAGAGCGGGGGAAGGAAAGAGAGAGGAAGGAGTGTGAGAGAGGGGGAGAGTGACAGAGGGGAGAGATAGAGAGAGAAAGAGGGGATGAAAGAGGGTGGAAAGAGGGAAGAGAGGGGGTCAGGAAGCACGTACGAAGTGGACTGCGTCTGCGCATACGCACGGCGTGACCCACAGTCGGCCCGTGCACTATCGCGTAGACATCAGTGAGCATGTGCGCGCTTCACAAAGCGTGCCTGTGCACGCATCTACGATGTATTGTGGCGCCAAATGGGCTATTTAAGCTCAGCACCTCCATGTCTCCAGCGCTGAGTACTCTTCAGCTGTGTGACTTGTATCCTGTGCCTGTTTCCTGTTGTGTTGTTTTCTTGTTGCTGACCTTGGCTTGCTTCTGACTCAGCTTATCATCCGGTATCCTGACCCTGGCTTGTCTGACGATTCTCCTGCTTCCTGCCTGTTCCTGCATTGCCTGCACGTTACCGAACCCGGCCTGGTACCCGACTACAAGTTTGTCTCTTGCTGCACTACCTTCCTGCCTGAAAGTTGCCAACCTGGTCTGCCTGACTTCGAGAGGGGGAGAGAGCGATACAGTGAAGCAGCTAACAGACTTGATCCACACACCCAAGTCTTCAACCGGCACTCGTGCCCCGCTGTGCCCCAGAGTACCTGTATTCATTATCAGGCCTTCTGGGACCAGAGTTGCAAGAGAGGCCGCCCTCGTCATCTCAAGCTCCATCAGGTACGTGACAAAGGGGGGACAGAGAGGGGGGGAGAAAGAATAGAGAGGGGGACAGAGAGAGAGGGTGGAGATAGGGGGAGGTGGGGGAGAGTCAAAGAGAGGGGGAGAGGAAGAGAGAGAGGGGAGAACGAAAGAGAGAGAGGGTTAGGAAGAGAGAGATCGAGGGTAGAAAGAGAGAGGGGGTGGAGAGACGACGTGAGGGGGGTTGAAGGGGAGCTTCACAAAGCGTGCCTGTGCACGCATCTACGATGTATTGTGGCGCCAAATGGGCTATTTAAGCTCAGCACCTCCATGTCTCCAGCGCTGAGTACTCTTCAGCTGTGTGACTTGTATCCTGTGCCTGTTTCCTGTTGTGTTGTTTTCTTGTTGCTGACCTTGGCTTGCTTCTGACTCAGCTTATCATCCGGTATCCTGACCCTGGCTTGTCTGACGATTCTCC
>NW_017314045.1:2561-2947 GCF_000935625.1 Nanorana parkeri
CCCTTACTTCTTGCAGTACAGAAGAGGGCACTATCATACACAGACCACCTAAACAACAGTAGCCCCAACTCGTACCACCATAAAGCCCTACTGGCCAACAAGGACCACTCCAAACCATGTGGGCTGCAACAACTCATCAGCACCTTGTCCATCCCGAGCTTCCATGAATGCCGCCTGACAGAATATCAAATAAAAGACATAATTAATGATTCTAGAGAAAACTATATCAGAGAATGGATAAATGAAATAGCAAACTCCCAGAAACTCATCATTTACCAATCATTACAGAGGGAATACAAACTGACCCCATACCAGGAGGTACTACAAGACCCCAAGGATAGACATATCCTGAGCATGTACAGACTGAGCGCCCACAGCCTGGAAAT
>NW_017314046.1:0-1243 GCF_000935625.1 Nanorana parkeri
GGACATACTCATCCTGAGTACGGGGGTCCGTCACATTGGTGTTCCCGGCTGTCTCACAAAAAAGAGAATATCATCAGCACATGCCGCTACCTTGTGTTCATTTCCCTGGACCTCGATACCTTTGATGTTGATGTTATTCCTGATAGAGATGAGCACGGGCCTCTGGGGATAATACAAATAAGAGTGGTGATAAAGGGCATCCCTCACATGTGCCATAGTGAAGTTCAAAGACTTGGGAGAGACTACCATCAATCTTAATTTGTGCCGTGGGTTTATAATAAAGTGTCTTAAAGGAGAACTATGGGGTTCTATCTTTTTTTGTGTGAATGCATTCCTTAGGCTAAATAAGTCAATAATGTCATTTACTCTAATTAGCCAAAATGCACAGGAAGGCTGTAAAACCTTATTTAAGGTGGTGGGCGGGGCTAAGCCTCCCCACTGATGACTGACATGGTATTATTTTATCTTTTATAATAACAATGTCTCTGATGTCTCTTCCTCAGGAACTTCCTGTGAGAAGATGGAGTATCGCATCCGCCCGGCCGAGCCCGGAGACAGTCCGCACATCATGAGAATGATACGGGTACGCCAACGTCATGTGATATATGTTACCATGTACCAACTATAGGGATCGGCGTAGTATAGGGGTCGGCGTAGTATAGGGGTCCGTGTAGTATAGGGGTCGGCGTAGTATAGGGATCGGCGTAGTATAGGGATCAGTGTAGTATAGGGATCGGTGTAGTATAGGGATCAGTGGCTTGGCCGAGTACTTTGGTATCTGGCTGTTCGAGTATTATGGTTTGGAATAAGTCTGTACTGCACTATGGCGTCTGCGCTGACTGAGTCATGTGACCCCACTTTGTCCTGTATGTGACTTCCTGTGGGATTTGGGATTTGAGGGACAACATTCAGTGATTTCAGTAATAGGGATCTCTCTGCCCGTTCTCAGTGCACACATGGAGGGACTTCCTATATATGAGTGTACATCGCTCCTCTCTCACCAGGTGCGGCTCGGGTCTCTCCGTCACTCACCTTCCTTACTCAGAGAAGTGTAAATAGATTGCTGGACATGAAGCTTGTATCTGATTGGTCGGTCAGTCCGGGTGCTGGAGGCAGGGACTCAGGTTTCTCTGACATGTTTCATGCTGATGTTTGGACTCGGCTGCTCTGTGCGTATCCTGCTCTGCTGCTGTCCGCCATTTCTGTGTCCTCTGCTCCTGTCCGCTGTGTCCTCTGCTCCTGT
>NW_017314047.1:0-1242 GCF_000935625.1 Nanorana parkeri
AAAAAACGCCAACTTTCAATAGCCAGTTGGTAACTGCTACATCCTACTTCTCATTTGCTTAGGTTATAATTAGAGGTGCACCGAAATGAAATGAGACTCCTGCGTTTTTTTTTTTTTAAACACACAGAGAATTTGATCTGGGAAGTATAATCACCTGTATAATTCCCACATTAGGTTCTCCTGACTTTACATGTGTTTAGAGGCAATCGGAGTATGTAATTTGCCCCTGGGCGCACATATTTCTGTAGCACACAAAATATCCCTGAAATCGGACTTGTCATAAAATTTCCAAAGCCCATCTGAAGATAATACTAACTCCCCTCTCACCCCCCTCTGACTGATCCCTGGAGTTTAAACAAAGTCATTTTAGCTTGCCTAAAGCTGTGGTCACGTGACGCTCAGGTCCCGAGTCTTTCCTTTGTTTAATTCCTGTGGGGTCCTTATTTGGATGTCCAGGGCACTGCCTTGCTGATGTGGACACATTCCATTTGCTGTCCAGCTGTGAGGTCCTCTCAAGAGCTAGAAGAAGAGTGACGTCATTGCAAGGGACAGTAGGGGACCGGCTGTCAATGGACCATCTACAGCGATGGATTAGGTGTTTCAAAATGAATGGAAAAACAGTAAGGCATGCAACGTGTGTTGCTGCATGTTGCGGTAACCATTGGTGTACTGAAACATCAGGATTTATTGACCTAATTTACCAACAGAGCATTCTCTACTCAGGTTATCCAACAGGTGTAAAGGCAATATTATTCACTTTATCAGTCATAAGATCTCCAGTTTTACCTGCACACCACATATGTTTGAGGTCAAATTTCTGCAAGTCAGACAAATAGAGATGGTGTTACGTTATGAGATAATAAAATAAATGGAAAATGATAACGCAGCACACTATAGTGCATTGTTGTGTTTTTGGAGCAATGCAACCATGTGCATTGCCTTAGTTTGTTGGGGTGCCATTCAAAATAAATGTCAATGCAACACATGTATCGTGTTTTGTTGCACATTGCGGTAACATGTGCGATAATACACGTTAGGCCCCTGTCAGTTTTTAGGGGGACCCAATTGGATGCCCAATGCAAGTCTATGGGTAGCTGTATGTAAATGGACGAGCATCAGATTACACCTGGCTACCCCCGGCCTCAGCTGTGTCAGAAAAAACAGATGGAACAGTGCTCTGTTTCGACGGACCGAATCATGCCAGATTGGGGGTAATCTGATGTAAACGGACACATGTCCATT
>NW_017314048.1:0-1242 GCF_000935625.1 Nanorana parkeri
GGCTTCCTAGCCAATCACGAAGCGGATTGAAATCATGACTCACCGCCCCTCTTATTGATTTTGTCAGGAAGCTAGGTTGCCTCTGAAGCCGGTATTCTTTCACTTGAACGCCGTCTTCACAGGAAAGCAGGAAGCCAGGCGATGGGTCATGATCCGCCGCCCGCCTTCCTGATATGCTACAAAAGCACCAGTATCGGTACTCGGTGCGAGTACCCGGGAAAAAAATACCGGTTCTCGTATTCTATACCAAACAAATGGTATCGGCTACGATGCACCGATATATCGGCCGCCAAAACATATCGGCCGAAAATGGGACTTTTGGCTTAATGCCGAAAGCTAAAGGAGAACTATGGGGTTAAGGCTTTTCCCCATAGTTCTCCTTAGGGTAACAGGAGGACACAAACTAGCGTTCTCCCGTTACCCTAAGCTCAGTATGCTACAGCTCGCGGTATACTGAGACGCTGAAGCGGATCCCGACAATTATGTCTGGATCCGCCCAGCTGCGTGAGTGACAGCTGGCTCTGCCTATCTAGAGGCAGAGCCAGCTGTACCCGCCCCCTCCCCCGAGCCTTACCCCCCCCCTCCCCCGTCCGTTCCGCCAGTCAGCTCTGGTGGATCGGAGCGGGGAATCCAGCCCCTCCACTGTCATGGCAGAGAGCCGTGACAGGATCGAGAAGTGAGCGAACGCCGGTATGTGTTCGCTCACCTCCTGATCTACTGAGCCGACCTGTGACAGTCTCATTGTCACAGGTCGGCTAGAACTATGAGGTGAGTGAAAAGCACTCACCTCATAGTTCTCCTTTAAATTTTTCTGCCGATAGATCGGCGCATCAGTGATTTCTTTCCTCCCTGCTGGGCGCTGCTCTGTGTCCCAGCGGGTGAAGAGAGAAAGTGTGACAGCCAGCCGAACGCTGCGGAAGGAGTGCGCTTTGAGCAGCCAGCATCTCTCCTCCATGCACAGCTCAGCCTCCTATCGCAGATCGGCAGAGCGGTGTGGGGGCGGAGACAGGCTACAAACACTCAGCGATCTCTGAGTGTTTGTAGATAATTGAGGATATGGTGTGTTTACTATATCCTCAATTATGAATGAATGGGAAGTGATCTACATCTCCTCCTGTTCATTCATAATTGTGGCTATAGTAAACATACTCTGTCCACAGGGGAGAAGAAAAAGAGATTGAGGACTCTGTTTAGATATTTAGAAATATCAGGGGTCTGTTTAGATCCCTAATATTTCCCTGA
>NW_017314049.1:0-278 GCF_000935625.1 Nanorana parkeri
GTATTACCTCGAGGAAGAAATGAGGCTTCCACCTCGCACCAGAGTTTGGAGTATTGCGGGTTGAACCATGCTTTTAGTTGGTCCAATAACGTGGCTAAATAGTAATCTTTCAGATCTGGGTATCCTAAACCTCCCACCCGCCTATGTTTCCTTAAAATTGAGAGGGAGCACCTTGGTTTTTTTCCCTGCCAAATGAATTTACTCAAAATACTATGGAGAGATTTAAAGTAGCTGTTGGGGACGGGGATCGGCAGAGTTCTGTATAGATAAAGAAGTTG
>NW_017314049.1:1501-2742 GCF_000935625.1 Nanorana parkeri
GCAAAAATTGAAAAAAGGGACTCAGTCATGAAGGGGTTAAGTCTGTGTTGAGTAATGAAATAGGGGCGAAAGTTTTGGGGGCAGTCAGGATTCTTCCCCAGTTTCGGTATGGTCACAATAGTAGCAGCTAACATTTCAGAGGGGAAAGAAGCAGAGGTGGATGCTTTCTCGTATACCTGCGTTAAGTATGGTAAGAGGATATGGGCGAAGCTTTGGTAATATTCGCCAGTGAAGCCATCCGGCCCGGGTGCTTTATTAGAAGGCAGGGTTTTGATAGCATGATGTATTTCATTCGCCGGAATGGGTGTATTGAGGTTTTGGAGTTGGGTATCGGTTAGCTTAGGTAGGTGAATTTTATGTAAAAAATGGAGAATGTCTGCATCTGGGGGTTGAGGGGTTGATTGGTCATCTTTAAGATTATAGAGGTCACTATAGTAGGAGCTAAACGCATCGGCTATCTCTTGAGGGTGCCAAACTTTTTTCTTAGTATGGACATGGAGCATGGAGGGGATTTTGGTCCGTCCACGTTGGGCCTTGAGACGGTTTGCTAGGAGCTTACCTGCTCTGCTACCACTAGAGTAGAAGTTGGCTTTATAGCGAAAAAGTTGCTTATCGTGTTGCTCTAATAGGAACAGCCGAAGGTCTGCTCTTAGTTTGCTTAGGGTCTCAGAGGTAGTTGGGGAGGGGTTTGGTTTATTGTGGGCTTCTAATGTGTGGATTTGGGAAAGCAGGTAGGCGAGGTGGCTGGACCTCTGCTTTGTGTGAGCTCCAATTTGCATCAGGAGTCCCCTTATAACCGCTTTATGAGCATTCCAAAGACAATATACATTAGCAATAGAGGGGGTGTTGATATCAAAGAATTCTTTCAATGCTTTTTCAATCATTTTCTTGTTAGCAGGGAGGAGCATTTGAGATACATTATTGCGCCACATATAGACATTAGGATACACAGAACAATCAGAAACAGATACTGACACTGGTGCATGATCCGACCACGTTATGTCGTGAATGTCGGAGTCACGTATCCGCGACAGCAGTTGTTTGTCCACAAAAATGAGATCAATTCTAGAGTAGGAGTTGTGTGGAGTTGAAAAGAAGGTATAGTCCCTCTTTGAGGCGTGCAGACAGCGCCACACATCAAACAGAGACTCTTCAGACATGAGACGTTGCATGTCTGGCGAGTGACACTTTGAAGGATTCGAAGAATCTAGAGACGCATCCATAACTACATTAAAGTCACC
>NW_017314050.1:0-1240 GCF_000935625.1 Nanorana parkeri
TTTTTGGGTGAATGGAGTCACAGATCAAGTTCTGAGCCTTTTTTTAATGAAGAGAGTTATCTTCAGAGTAATGATTTGTTGCATGCAGTTGATACCACTGGTCGAGCTTATGAGGTGAAAAATGGTTGCACTATTGAGAAAGAGAAACTTGTTCCTAGAAATGAAGAAGAGTTGTTAGCTGATGAAGCTCTAGGTAGACGTCCTAAAGCCCCAGTGTATACTTGGAGTTGTAGTAGTATTTGTAGTGTACGACAGGAATCCATAGATCTTTTTCGCAAATTTTTACTACAGTATAATAATAAAAGCATTAAACAAAAGATTAAGATGTTGCAAGAGCTAGACCCTTGTAGAGTGAGGCAAAAGACTGGTTTGCAAGGTCACTCTCTGGCTTGTCTTTCTAGAAAAGTATGTCAAAGTGTTTTTCATCATTTCCGAATGTTAGCTGTACATCACACTCAGATGCGTAAATTAGTAAGAATGTTGTACTATGCCAAAAGTCCAACATTGATGTTGAAGAAGTTGAATGCTGCTCTTTTGCATGGGTCAGTGTCAGATGTAACAAAAGTTTGTGAAGAAATACAGTTTTCTTACTTTGGTCCTGAGGAAGAGAGTCCACAAATTGAAACATTAGTTGGAGATAATATACAAGAAAATGTAGAACACTGTAGTGTGAACCAATTTGAGGAAGAAATTACAAAGTTTATGGTGATTTCAGCTGAGTGTCCAAATTATACTTGTATTTGTTGTCGTCGAACTCATTATAAAAATCAGACAAGGCTTGTGGATCTGTATTTGAAAAGTGAAACTGAAAATAATGATAAGTGGAAAGAATTTGCAACATATTTGTTAGTAGAGAATTGTTTTGATTTAGGTTGTGATCAGCGTATATGTAAATATTGTTACAACAAATTAGAGGAGAATAAAATGCCTGCTAGAGCTGTGTATAATAATTTAGAGTTGGTAGATATTCCTCTAGAACTGGTGGATTTAAATACATATGAATCTATTCTAATTCAGTCTGTGCATCCATTTCAGGCAATTGTTCGCATGGAACCTAAGATAGGGAAACTGCCTCCTACTGATTTACAGAGAGGATTAAAGGGTAGAGTTGTATATTTGCCTCTAGATTTGAAGAAAAATATTGAAACTATTGGTGTAGAAAATGTAGAAGATGAACCATTAGTTATTCTAGTTAATGGTGTTCCTACTAAGAGTAAAAAAAATTGGCAAAAATTAGTAA
>NW_017314051.1:0-1240 GCF_000935625.1 Nanorana parkeri
CAAACGTCAGGTGGTCATAATAATCTGGCCACTCAGTTTATGTAGGACATGAACCATGTGTAACATCTGTACATTCATGAGGAACCATAAACCTCAGCAAAGCAAACCAGCTAATCATCTACAGGTATAAGCATGTATACTTCTATTCATCATCTCTTCCCCCCAAGAAAAGTAGTCTGGTCTTGTACTTAGTCATAAGGATCATTGCCTGATTCAGCCAGACAGGATGAGAACATTTTGGCCAAACTATATTGTTTCGACTTTATTGAGTCAAGTCCAATGTTGGTTTTTAAAGAAACAAAGCTTTTGATGGCCAGCTTGCAACTGCACTTCCAACATTCACCTTATTCCTCCGGCTTGTTTGAAGGATAAGTGTCATTGGTGAAAAATGCAGAATGCCTCTTATTAACTGGTTCTGGAAATGGTAGCTGCCTGCATGGATTTAATTCTTTGAGTCGCTAATAAGGAACAAGTATTCAGCTAATAAAGTAAGCGTGACTCCCTGATCTGCATATTTGTTACATATTACTAATTCCAAAACTGTCAAAACTAGAAGGTCAGCATGCTAACCAGGCAATACGGACCTTCAAAAAAAGACAAGTATATTATTTGAGTAATTATGATAACCTTTGCTGGAAAATAATATTAGATTTTGACATTTTCGGGTGTTAATTACTGTATAATATATAAACAATGTTTTAATTGTCTTCACAATGGTTATTTGTATATCAGGTCTCTGGATAGCAAACCTGCTCAACAACTGCTGAGATACAATCATGACAATGTATTGCTATCAATCATTCAGGGCAGACAGAGCGAGGAGGAATAAAAAATGCACCACTTAGCAGGAAACACAATCTGCAAATATGACAAGCAAATATGGCAGCCACGCACAGGGAAAAAAAAAAGGATCTTGCACGCTACATTTATTATATTAAACAAAGTATCTGTAAGCATTTATCAGCCAGCAACATAGTTGCCAATTTCTTATAAAGTTCTGAACATAAGGGAGAATATAAACAAATGTTACCGTTCTCTCGAGAATAGCCACACCTCTACACCAAGCTGGCATTCTCAGTGGCTATTTGCCTGATTGCCGCTTCCCATGACATCAATACCCATGGCTCAATCCCCAACAGATTATCTGACAGTGGATCAGAAGAGAATTCCTTTAGCGTTGTGAAGCCAACATTAAAGTGAATTTGGGAAAATTGAATTACCTGCTTAAATCTGGCCCCCT
>NW_017314052.1:0-1240 GCF_000935625.1 Nanorana parkeri
CCAGGCCACTTGCCCTCGGCACTGGGATGGTGCTTTTCCAGTGCCCCCCCTTGTGAATGAGTAAGGGGTACTTGTACCCACTAAAGGGTTAAAAGTAAAAAAAGTCAAAAGTAAATAAACAGACCAGACCAAAAAAATAAACAAATCACGTCTTTGACAAGTCCTTTAATAAAGACACCAAAAATTTAAAAAATGAATCCACCGCAAAGGTCATTCAGGACGTCCAGCATTGTCCATGACACCGCCGACTTGTCAAAATAAAAAAAAATCTGATGCCCTTGGACTCGTCTACACGCGACAAACGCCGCAAAATGTCCAGTTTGACAGATGCCGGCAAAATAAAAACAATTGAGTGGAGCTAACAGTGACATCACCATTAGCTCCGCCTAACTGTTTACATGTGTCTGTCACCTGTCAAAGTCTTCCCGCAGATCCCGGCCGAATCAAAACAAAGAGGCGGAGTTCGCCGTCACGGCTGGCACCGCCCATTTGTAGTCATTCAATGACAGGCCACTGTCCTTGGGTCATTTGAGAACAGTGGCCTGTCACTGAATGACAACAAATGGGCGGAGCTGGACCATGACATCAGCATTCGTGTCGGCGGCATTCGGCTATTCAATCAGAGCATGTACGGCTGAACTGAAGGGAGCCGAAGTCAGTCATTGTACGGCTGAAATCAGCAGTACAAGGCTGAAGTGAGTAGCCACATGGTGTTCGGATCACTTCACTTCGGCTCGGTCATTTACTCGTCTGCCTTCAGCAGCTTAGTGCGTAACCCCTTTTGTAGCAAAAGGTCAGAGGGCAATAAAAAGACACGGCTAAGATAGACAAGCACAGGCTTCTTGCTGCACAGAGAGGGAATCCTGACTAGAAGATCTTGAGGTCTGATTTCAGCCCTTCTGTATTCAAAATGTCATACTTTAGCTTTCCTAATAAGACTCACTAATGGGGCCCCCTCCTACCACAGGCCCCATAGCAGCTGGCTATTGTTATGCCACTCACAAGGACACAGCATTTCTGGCAAGATCAACCGGCATTTTCTCTACTTGCTGAAAATGTTCTTAGCCTGAAAAGAGAAAACTAACACATCCACCATCTAACACAGTGGCGTGCAAACTCTGGCCCAACAGCTCTGGTGAAACTTCAAATGCCATCATGCACCTGTCTCTGGGAGTCATGCCTGTGGCTAGGAGAATCTGGCAGTGCCTCATGGGATTTGTAGTTCCACCACAGCTGGAGG
>NW_017314053.1:0-1239 GCF_000935625.1 Nanorana parkeri
TATATTCTTTATATCATTTTTAAGTCTTTTATGCTCCCCTTGAATGTTATCACTTTCTCCATTTGAAGTGTGAGAATTTCAATATTCAACAACAGGCCTATACACTCAGGAGGGCCATAAACTGACAGTACTGGTTATGCTCTCCCATACTGAAAAGTACCAGGTACTCTCTTCACTACACCATTGAATGAGTAGCGAGTATGCAAAGGAAAGGGGAGTATATTCTTCTGGGTATGGGGAATTAATGCAAACCTGTTTCTTTCCCATGCAGGAAAAAGCAACAATTTTGCTTTAAGCGGTGGCGGTGCAGCTGTGCTGTTGGCTAGTAGTGATGAACCTGGGTTTGGTGTGAACCCAGTTCGCCTGAGTTTGCTCTAGCCCACTCAAAACTGTAACAACCACGTCCCCTTCCCGGCCCAATCAGTGGCAGCAGTTGTGGCAGGGGCATTCCCCACCCCATCATGATGTATAGACACCATTAATTGGACCGCGACCAGGGAATGGCGGTCACAGTTTTGAGTGGGCTTGAGTGAAATCAGCAGAACTGGGTTTGCACCAAGGCTCATCGCAAACCTGTAGCTGTTTTATTAAGAGACTGCTTCCTAAATCCCTAACTCCTCTGTTTTTTAAAGTAGTACTAGACCAAATTAAAACATATCCCTTGCTACTTCTTAGGTGTGTGTTTTTAAGCGGACAACTGCTGCAACTTTGCAAGTACCATGAGAAATGTGCTATTAATTTCTAGAAAGCTAACTCACCCTTTGTCTGGGACGGCGGGTGCAGATGTCACTATCACACAAAACCTTGCAAATCCTTTGCTAAATGGGTGTCAGCCTGATTTGCACGAGAAATGGGCGGAATATGTTGGTAACTAAGGCTAGTCAAAGATGGGCAGGTGCCACCCTGAGAACAACAGTGCTACTTGTGTGATGGACTGAATTGGTGCATGTGCAGTTAACAGCTTTCTTCATTTCTCTCTCTGAGAAAAAGGAAAGATTGGGTTAGTTGCTCTGAGATCGTCCCAGAAGTTGGGAAATCTTCCTCAGAAAACACTTGGCGTCAGGACACTTCTTATCAACGTTTAGGAGTACCCCTAAATGACCATAACTTTCCATGAGCATCCCGGGGTCTGATAGCGCCATTTACGGCCTTCCTATGGCTATATTGTGAACTTTGAAGGTATGTTTTCCTGTAAGCGACAGTCATCTAGTCATGGCAACTAGATCTTTGCATGAACAT
>NW_017314054.1:0-1238 GCF_000935625.1 Nanorana parkeri
TCCTTGGAAAATTAATAAAATATTTAAAGTTAAAAAAAAAAAAACACAAGGTATATGTGGTGACCACACGGATGGCGCCGTGCAAAACACTAATAGTAAATAAAAGTAATTCACCGGCACACACTTGAAGGGTTTTTAAAGTATCGATATGTTTATTCAATACCCAATGTCACATACTGTCATTACTGACAGTATGTGACATTGACAGTATGTGACATTGCTGTCATTACTGACAGTATGTGACATTGGGTATTGAACAAACATATCAATACTGTGTGTGTGCCGGTGAATTACTTTTATTTACTTCACTTACATCTGACTTTTTTAGCCAGATTGGAGTGACATAATAATGAGAAAACACACTTTGAACTTCTTGTAGCATAACCAAACACACCTTTTGCTGTGATCTTATACTTCAAAAGATCTATATATTTGCACATTCTATGAGTAAGAACTTATAATGCCTGTCAGATTCCTATGGCTGTTTGTGTCCCTTCTGGGAAGATTTCTCATCACGTACTGTCCCAGTGACAGGAAGTAGCAGGTAAAAACTGATGTGAAATCTCTTTTGTTGGAAAAGGTTGGGACCTGTGTAAGGTTATAATTGCTCTTTCTGGATTCCAGTGACACCTATTCCTCCAATTTCTCGACCTGGTATAACTGGGATTAAAATGCCGGGGAAATATCTCTAATGGAGTCACAAATACCAATAAAAAGCTGACAGACCTTCCAACTTTCTGTCACTCCATGAAAAACTAAAAAAAAAAAAGTGATCAGTGCGCTTTGCTTGTCCTCGGGATCACACACCGCCAGCCTTCCAGCCTCTTCACCATGTCTGCCGGAGAAGAAGCGGCCCCAACCCAGTCCCAGCAGCCGGAGGAGAGCCATGCTGCCGAGCCCAAGAAGGAAAGCCCGAAGAAGAAGCCGGTAGAGGAGGCGGTGGTGGCTGCGGAGGTCCCCGAGGCAGCGGCGCCCCAGCAGCCTGAAGTCACTTACAAGTCTCTGGTGCTGAACGCCCACGGTGGGTATGACAAAGTCAAGCTACAGAACAAGAAGGGCACCCCGAAACCCAAAGCTGGGGAGCTGCTGATCCGGGTCAAAGCCTGCGGACTGAACTTTGCCGATCTGATGGCCAGGCAAGGAGTGTACGATCGCCTGCCATCCCTGCCAGTCTCCCTGGGTATGGAGTGCTCCGGCATCGTTGAGGAGCTGGGAGAGGGGGTGACAGACAGACAGGT
>NW_017314055.1:0-1238 GCF_000935625.1 Nanorana parkeri
TTTAGGATATGTTTATACATTGTGTTGAGAAACCCACTCCTCCTTTGGGTTCCCCATATCGGTGTAGCTTGAGTGCTAGACAATCACAGCTGGCCATGGTTGCCTGTAACTGACCCTGCACTAACTGTAGCACTGCGTGAGTGTAAGTAGCCAATTGTTTATCTGGCAATCGGACTAAAAGTAATTAGTTACATATTTCAAATACCTATTTGTGGCAGTTCACATCATCTACAGGATATTTTTGCTGGCATGGCTATAAATCACCCAAGAGCCTCTTGTACTTTAGCCATTGGTCTGGGCAGTTACCAAGACTACATAGAAGCTTTGAGATGATTTCTCCATTTTCCAAAATGCAGAAAAGTCATGAAAATTCTAAAGCTGAATGCTTGACTGATAACATATCACCTACATTTAACAACTCTTAAGAAAACCTTTTTTCCCCAACGTGGGATAAGCTCAGATTTCACCTTATTTGTTTTCCCATGATGTATTCCTCTGGAATTCTTTGTCCACCTTATAAGTTAGCAGTAAGGTTGTTTGATCTGCTTGACATTGCTGTTCCCAGAGTGTATTCACATAAGAATGCAGCATATTTATAAGCCAAAGCAAAACAAACAGTGCTGAGATAAAAATCAGCCGCTGAGTAAGAATATATTGTGAGAGGGATTTATCAAGCAAGATACCTACAGAATCAGGACCTATCTCATGTAAATCACACTGACTCTTATTTAGTAATGGATTTGTCCGTTTGTAAGTTTGTTTTTAACTTCTGATCTACATTGCTTGGAAGGATTGTAAGGCAATGTTTATACTTTGCACTAAATTTTACAGAGCAATGTTCTTTTATGTTTACTGCTGAAGGTGCTTTGCCTTTTACTAAATGCAGCACGCTATTTTGTTAGATCTGAACATTTTTTTTTATACTAGTTATTGTAAATGCAAGTCACACATATTCTAAAGTATGCCTCCACTCTGGGTGATCTACTACCTTGGTTCTCAACTGGTGGATCATGACCCAAAATTTGGTCGCGACCCCATGTTCAGTGGTCGCCGCATGCCTTCCACTTTTTTAGGCGAGAGGCTTCTCACCCTCCCCCTAGCACAGCAATGTCAGTTCTCGCGCTGAGCAGACATTAAGAATACACTGCCTAGCGCCGACTGGCAGCTTGAGGTGCAGTGGCTTGAGCTCCACCCATGCGTGCATTGCTTACAGCTCCCTCGCGTGCCCTGTAGAGGTG
>NW_017314056.1:0-1237 GCF_000935625.1 Nanorana parkeri
GTAACAAATATAAAATACAGTAGGTGTTACCCCAATTTGGCCGAAAGAAACATCAGTCTCAACAGTTTCTGAAAATCCTTAATTATAATAGACACTGCAAGCTTTTATACAAAAGTCCTATGAAACTAATAAAAATGGGGACATGTAATAGCAAGCTATGTTTAAGACTATTTCTGGCCCAAGTGACCTAGAAATAGGCATGTTAGCAGTGTCAACAAAATGAATAGGCACAAATGTTTTATTTTATTATTTAAATTGGCATAAAAAAACAGAAGCATTCATGCACTTGCCCATGCATTGGCTAGCATTTTTCTTTAAAGCTCCTGGCAAAACGTTTCAGGAAGAGAACCTGTCTTGGGGAGATGTATGCTTACCTACTTTCTCAATGACAGGTAGTAAGGGGGGCAGGAAGAGATGGGAAAACTTCCAATGGGAACAGAGGTAATACCAAAAACACATTTTCTAATACAGTGAGGAAAGGTAAGAATCCTGATTACTATTTTACTGCTGCATGCTCCTTTCTGTCCTGGTGACCCCTACTTCCCCATTTTCTTTTCCTGGTGTTGCAGTGCTGTCATTGAGACATACATTGAGAGGAAATCTCTCCAACATACAGAGACAGTAAATAAATGTGCTCTAGGTTCAGCTTCTAACTCGTCCCCACTATGCAAAACTGAAAAACAAAATTATGTCTGCAAGGAACTGGTACTTCAGATTTGGGTATCAGCTGGTAGTTTGAATTCAGTGAAGTGCCCCTTTATTCCATCCCAACAGAGCAAGTACAAGGCTGCTGGTGAATTGTTTGTTTTATTTCAGTTTGGATGAGAATTTAGCGTTGTAATGGTATTAATAGGGAATCAGATTTTGGAGCCCCATTGAGAAGGCATTGAGTACTGCACCTTGCCATATGCTACTTAAGGCAGAAGTGTTGAGAGTGAGTTTAGCCTTTAACCCTTTCACTGTCAGATACCTTACTTGCATCACAGCCGTTCCTCTCCTAATGGTCAATAATGTTGGTTACTTTGCATGGCTTATTCATTTGTACATCTGTTCAGCAGGCACTGTAGAAAGGTTCCAGTATTCAAGAAACTTGTCTATTAAGACACAAGCTGTTTAATAAAGTGGGCCTGTCACAGCTGGCATGTGTCAGGGACAGGGTTCCACCCTGACTTTACTGGTTTAGAGCATTCTGGCCTGGCTGTCATTTTACTCACCTGATTCCTTCCTTGCTCGAGCA
>NW_017314057.1:0-1075 GCF_000935625.1 Nanorana parkeri
GCATGTCGGAGGACCTCACAACAACGAGCCACTTCTGAGTCCGACATCTTCTTATCATCATTAAACATTATATCCAGTCTGGTCAGAGTTCGGTTTGTGGTGATAACGGAGGAAAGATCATCACAGCACCTGAATGTCACTCCACATTCATAAACACTGTATGGGGAAACAGGAAAGAGAGGTGAGAAGTTCCTCCAGTGACACATTCCAATGAATGATCCGTGTACGGGGTCTTAGAAGATGAAATGTTGGGACATTTGGATGGATGATGGGATATTGGTTGTCCCTCCTCTGTGAAATGTAGGGGAGTTGTCAGCCACATGAAAAGTCTTCGGTTGGAGTGACACTGTTGCGTGTACATTGCAGTGGGCGTGGTCATGTCCACATTCGAGGTGTGAATGGGCCCATATAGATTCCCTTTCACACTACACTGCGGCTCATAGATGTGAACCAGCCACATAGGAAATAATGGGACTTCTACTTGTCCTGCGTTTCCATGCAGAGAGATCCATGCGTATTGCTGCATGAGAACAGACAAGTGTGAGGAGACCCTTAAGGCTGATATGACTTGTCATCTAACCAATCCTCAACACCTTCACCTCACATCTGATTGGGGGAGGCCATTTTATCTTCATAGTCACAGTGGTTTGTTATTCTAGTCAGAGAGGAGAAGCTGACACACCGCATAGGAAGAGATTAGGGTCAGATAAGAGACTGCACTTTACTTCTGATTGCTAGCTCTTTGGACAAGCATCCTGTATGTAACCCTTTCCACTCTTACTGGAGCCTTTTTGTATTACTGTTTAATTTGTGGTTCATTTAGGGGCGTGGTCTTGTGGTGCTATTTAATACTGATGGAGCTTTATAAAGTTTGGAGTGCTCAGAGTGCAGCATTCAGAGTTACATATATAATAATAATAATAATAATAATGGTGACACGCTAAATGCCACAAAACCCCCCAAATCTGTGTCCTAATAATCCAGGAAATATATACATGAGGAGATCAAACCATTGTGCACCATTCCAATGGCACTCATAGACCATACAATCCATGACAGATCATAGCGCACCCCA
>NW_017314057.1:2383-3620 GCF_000935625.1 Nanorana parkeri
TCCCTCAGGGCAGTACCCGGATCCCCATACATGTCCCCCAGTGCAATAGAAAATGAACATGGGATCACAGATTTCTCTTACACTAATTTCTGAATTTTACTCTCCGGCGGAATCAGAGAGGAAATAATATGAGGATCCATCTCATATCTTAAGGAGAAGGACCATTCATCATGTCCTGAGGAGGAGGAGCCTTCATCATGTCCTGAGGAGGAGGAGCCTCCATCATGTCCTGAGGAGGAGGAGCCTTCATCATGTCCTGAGGAGGAGGAGTCTTCATCTTCACCATACCGTCTCTGAAATTTACAATACTGAAACCTAGAAGAGAATGAAGAGATAAGAATGACACGGAGAATGTCTGACCTCTGACATGAAGAAGGAAAATGGAACAATCATCATTTATAGGAGATGAACCCAAACTGGATGATGGGAGTTGTGCTCCGTGCTCTCTGTATAACAATTGTCATGTGTTTCCCATAAAATCCTTTTTCACCTTTTTTTCATCCTTTGCTAGATGACACTTCTGCTGATCTCCTTTTGCCCCTTTGCAGCCACTTCCTGTCTACATGTACTCAACCAATGGCTGCATGACATTTCTTAGGGCGGGTTTCCTGATGGTGACAACAGTGGACCATGTCTGTGTAATCAGTGTTCAAATGACTATTTGGAATCTCCATTGGATGTCTATGTGACAGTAGAAGAGAACAGCAGCGAGACAGAGCGTTGTCACCCTATAACAGACAAGGACAGAGCGTTGTCACCCTATAACAGACAAGGACAGATCGTTGTCACCCTATAACAGACAGACCAGGACGGAGAGTTGTCACCCTATAACAGACAGACAGGGACAGAGCGTTGTCACCCTATAACAGACAGACAGGGACAGAGCATTGTCACCCTATAACAGACAGACCAGGACAGAGAGTTGTCACCCTATAACAGACAGACAGGGACAGAGCGTTGTCACCCTATAACAGACAGACAAGGACAGAGCGTTGTCACCCTATAACAGACAGACAAGGACAGAGCATTGTCACCCTATAACAGGCAGACAAGGACAGAGCGTTGTCGCCCTATAACAGGCAGACAAGGACAGAGTTTTGTCACCCTATAACAGACAGACAAGGACAGAGCGTTGTCACCCTATAACAGACAGCAAAGAAGCAGAAAGTCACCAGCACTCGATTTTTTGAAAGTAGATATGTCCCTTTATTGGACAAAAGACGTCATAGGGGAGCCG
>NW_017314058.1:0-1237 GCF_000935625.1 Nanorana parkeri
AAAAAACATTTTCAAGGAGCCCATTTGCCAGCCAGCCATTTTAATCAATGTCCAGAATGAGGGAGGGGTACCCCAGCTTGGGCAAGCTGATCTTTAAAAATGCCAAATGCTCCATTACAGTGGTAGGGGGGCAGGACAGTAGCACCCTGGCAAAATCTGCAAGGGCAGGCCACACCTCACTCTCCTCTCCTGCCAGAAATCCATGGGATCTGTGGTGTGGTACAGTAGGGGGGGGGCGGGCTGACAGGTATGCCATTACCATCTCCTGCGCCAATGTGGGTTTCTTCTTGGGGGCACTATGCTGGTGGTTCCCACTAGGCTATCAAGTGCCTCAGCCCAGAAAGCAGATGCTCCCCTGGCAGGAGCACTGCTGACTCCAGTAGATGATGAATGGGAAAGGGACTGCTCAACCTCATCTTCTTCCTCCTCTAGTGGCTTTACTGTCCACCTTTCGCTCTCACAAAACCTGTGGATGAGTCTGCCCCGCCATGTGGTCAGGGCACTGCAGCGCACAGCCATCTTGCTCTTGATGCGAGGGTCACACATGGAAGCTAGCATCAGTTCTGGGCAAGAGGCTGTCAACTCATGCATGCGTGTGACCAATTCCTTGAGCAATGTGCTCGAAAGTGCCACCACCTCTGGTTGAGGGCCACCACCAGGCAATGGTTCTTCAGTGGTTGAAGAGGGAGAGCACCTGATCTATGCAGGCATTCTCACAGCTCAGGTGTTCTGTAAAAGACAAGCATGGTTTGAGGACTGCCACAATCTGCCAAATTATGGCCCAGTCCTCCCAGCCTAAAGGTCTCTCCATGCCGATGTTGTGATTGCAGACCATGGCATGGAGAGCCTTCTGCTGTTCCAGGATGCGTTCCACCATTGCTAGGGTGGAATTTCACCACGTCCCCACATCCTGTTTTAGGCGGTGCTCAGGAAGGCCTGCCTTCCTATGTTCCACCCTGAGGAGGTGGCTGTACCTCACACTCCGATGGAAGCGGCCAGCAATCCTCCGACATGACTCCACTGAAAGCCTTCCGAAAGGGCCGTAACTACCCTCCGCCAGTTTAAAATGGTCTGTTACCACCTGATGGAGGATGTGTGCTGAGAAGCGCACACCCACAAAGCTGCCATCCCGTACAGCCTTGATCATGTTGCTAAAAAATGTTGATTGTTCCTTCTGTTTTTTTGTGTTCCTTGGAGATCCCTTAGATCTTAAAAAAATAGGAAACAACCTAAAAAT
>NW_017314059.1:0-1236 GCF_000935625.1 Nanorana parkeri
CAAACTCGGGGCAAATTTAGCACCCATAGCCACGCCTTTTTACATATCTCCTGCAGAGACTTTGCCTGGACCAGACACAGCCGCTGTCCCTGAGATTGGTGGAGGAGGTGCTGGGAGCAGTGGTGCCACGACTGTTTTGGAGTCTGCAGTAGGCGGGACTGTGTTTGAATCCAGGAGAGAGGCTGATTGGTCAGAGCAGGGTGAGGGGGCAGGTCTTGCCTCTGTTGCTCCAATGACTGCAATCCTGGTTGATTCAGACTCCTTTTCAGCAGGTTTGCTTGTGTCTAAGGACAATGCTGCAAATGTTGGTGGTGCGTCTGTGAGGAAAACATATGCTGGTGCTGCTACAGGAGCAGGGAAGGATCCCGGAAATGTTTTATCTGTCTCACTATTTAGAAAGAGGAATGTTGTGCAGCTTCGATGGGAGGGTGGGGTTATTCCTCCACATAGGAGGGCAGTGGTGGATAAAATTCTGCAGATGGGGTTTAGGGCCGCAGATATCTTTGCCCTGATCAGTCCGGCTTGTTCATATGAGTACGATTTATCCTTTATCCGTGCAGAATCTTTGGACATATTTTGGGAGAGGTATGAGCAAGTGTGTGGGGGCCTGCCGGACTGGAAAGGGCTCATCCCCAAGCTCATATCACGCCAGTCGCTCATTAAAATGGTGACAATTTTTGTGCGCAATGAGTCCATACCACAAGGGGATTTATCTGTATGGTTGAGGAGATATGGAGACATTCTGAGCCCCCTTAGGAAGATTGTGGATGATCAGGGAATATGGGGGGGTTGTCTGTGCAGCTAAAACTGAGAGTTGTGGATAATGTCATCCAGCATCTGCCATCCTCAGCTTTCCTGTGGAGGGACAGGCTGGCCATATTTTATCCAGGCCAGCCAAAGCTGTGTAATAAATGTGGTGATAAAGGGCACTTTGCATTCTCCTGTCCGGTGATGAAGTGCTCTCTGTGTCAAGGTTTAGGACATTTGGCAAAGGATTGTAACATTATAAGGTGCAACCTGTGCAATGCGGTGGGCCATCCCTATAGTCAGTGTCCTGAGGCAATGCACAACCGGCCTAAGCTCATGAGAGAGTTTTTCCGCCTGGATATGGAGGATGCTCAGAGCTCAGCAGCTAGGGTGCCTGTGAGTCCCTCTGAGTCTGTGCCAATAGTAGGGCTTCTATTAAGGACCGTGAGGTACAGAGGAGTAGTGAAGAGGTTGGCCTGGTGGTGGATA
>NW_017314060.1:0-1236 GCF_000935625.1 Nanorana parkeri
TGAGGCCGAACAAGTGATCTATAAAGTGGCAAAATGATTGCTTTCTCTCTAGAGTACAGTCTAGTTGAAACAGATATTTTAGCTTTTGGCTGATGCTGGAAAGTTACACTGACTTTATTAATATCAATTATGAATTCTACCACTTGTTATGGCCAATATGAGACGTTTTCTGCTCCCCTTGGGGATGGGGGAGGGACACACCAGGAACAACCCACTAGTGGCCGCCAGAAGAAAACTAGGGGGGTGGATACAAGACCAGTCACCCTGCACAAAGAGAGAATAGCAGTGACCAGACTTTATTACATGAAAACTCTGGCACAAAGGCAAAGTTTCACACCCAGTTCAAGTACCGATACACATGCTTTTTGTATTTAGACAGTCTTTGCTTATCCCAGACTTCAGCTTCAATGGAGTACCATTTACTGATTAACCCAATATACAGAAAATAGACGTTTTCAAACAGTTTAGATTTTTTTTGCAAGATCTCATTTCTAATAAAGAAATATAACAGGATTTTAAAGTTTAAATTAAAATCTACTGAGTTTTACTAAAGGCAAATAGGCTCTTAACTTTGCACAGGAATCTGTTTTTGCAGGGGAAGTTTCCCATTAGCTTAGCAAATGTGGTGGAATTTAACTTTGCAAAGAATACCCAATCGTTTTCAGGGAAAATAACAAAAATATTTTCACTTGCACATGATTGGGTCAATGAATTCAGCAGAGCTTTGCCTCATTCGCTATATAAAGGGGGGTGTTCTCCTACAAAGTACAAATCCCCCTAATGCCTTATCTTATATGCAGAACTACTTTTCAACTGTACAGATCACCAAATGAGAAAAGGGAGAGAAGGTTTGATATTTCCTAAACTATAAACTATAACTCCTCTGAACATCCTCTGTACCCCCTTCCTTCTATAGTTGTATTTGTGTATAGCTAAATTAGTTAATTTAGCCACAAATATCCAGACAGAAAAGAAAAAAACAAATGTTGAAAACGTTTTCAGAATTTTCTAATTTTGAGGCTTGATGTTCCTCCCCGAACACTGATTCCTTGGGCATTGGCCCTCAAGTGCCATTATGGAAAATACAGACCAAAACAAAAAAGACACCAACTGCAACACTTAGCTCGTTATCTGGTAAAAAAGGTAAATGCGGGGGCGTGGCTGGCGCTCATGCTGAATGGCCGCAAGTCAGTGAAGCTATCACGTACCTGGTGGGGAGCCGAGTTGTGGGGAGGC
>NW_017314061.1:0-1236 GCF_000935625.1 Nanorana parkeri
GCCTCACGTTTGAGTTTCACCTAAGGCCCCATAAAGTCTAGCTAAGTTCTAGCTTACTCACAGCTTACAACAGCTAGCATGCATTAGGCACAAAGAGCGATACTACAGACATTTTATATATTTGTGAATCATCATGAATTAGCAGCAAGAAATATTCTTTTATTTTCAAAAGATAATTAATAACAATATAGAAATTGACAGTAGCAGCAATTTCGGTTCTTCTTTCCGAAGCACACACAGTGTACTTTCTTTAAAAAAGGGGTTCTCTGGAGCAACACAGGATCGCACTACATGTGGGGGAGCCATACACCTGGGATGCCATTTCTGTGAATCCCATGATTTGTTCCCTGTCTCCTTCACTGCTTGTGTCCTGGTCCTCCTCTGCACTTTCTAGGACCCTTTTCTTTCAGTTTCTCTCTACAGAGGAGTTTAATGCTATTATGTCTGAGTTCCTAGGGAAGATGGCTGATCCTTTCCAGGTTTCAGACTTCAGGGGCCGCAAGCAGACCACCTCTCCTACCCCCTCTTTAGTTCTCTCTGACTCTACCCTCTTTGCCATTATTCAGCCTGTGAAGAAGGATTCTGCAGTGATGAACCCCCTTCGCCCCTTGTGCTGGAATTTTCTTTCCACCAATTTTAGGTGGTGGCCTCTAGTTTTTGTAATGGAGTTAATCGTAAAGAGTTTGTTGCTAATGTTTCTGTTCCCATTGAACATCTTGTACATGAAAATCCTATCCTCCTTAATCTCCTTACTTCTCCTTACTTCCAACGTGAACATGTTTAAATTTAGTAGCCTTGTCTCGTAGCTCTGGTCCTCCATTCCCCTAATTAGTTTGGTTGCCCTCCGCTGGACTCTTTCCAGCTCAAGGACATCTTTTCTGAGTACTGGAGACCAAAACTGGACTGCGTACTCCAGATGAGGCCGGACCAGCGATCTATAAAGTGGCCCAATTATAGACTTGTCTCTGCAATACATCCCCTTCTTAATACAGGATACTTCCCCTTCTTAATACAGGTTCACTCAATGGTGTTATATGGGGCTGGGAGTATCCTAAAAAAGCAAGTTTGCCCTTTAATATCCTATTGAGGATGGCTTCCTTTAACAAGTGGGTGGTCCCAGTTGTGGACTGGCTATTTCTTGCTGAACAAGACCCTCAGTGTCCCTGTTGAGAACTCTCCTGTCTTTTAAGGACCAGGCAGACAAGTGGCTACAATCCCTCTTTAAGGCACTGTTTG
>NW_017314062.1:0-1236 GCF_000935625.1 Nanorana parkeri
ACCCTCTCTACCAAAGTTCTTCAATAAAAGTTCATCAGCATTGCATTGTCTGTGTAGACATCAGTTTTATCGGTTGCCACTAGAGGGTTGGTAAGTACTTTTGGGACAGCAACACTATTGTAAACCCTAGACAGGCTAGGAGGGAAAATTCTATTCAAAGGCCCCTACGAGGGTAAGCGCTAAACAAGGTTTAGTCAGAATGTGCAAGGGAGATCCTCAGGGAGCTACAATTTAGGTATATTCTATCATTAAAAAATGCTTTTTTTTTTAAACTCAATAATTTAACTTTTGCTGTTTCTCTGTGAAATATCCCACTTAAATTGGAAAAGTTAAGCTGTCAATTCTGCAATTAAAAGATCAGTCAATTATGTTTCATTAGCTGGCAGGGGATGCAGGAAGCTGCTTCAAATAAACACAATCAGTGTTTAATTGCATCGTGACAACGCTGACTAATATTCTATTTCCTTTTTTCAGAATACTTTATATAATGATTTGTACAGTGTTTTAATGAGCAATTCTGTTACACTTGTCATGGCTCCTACTACAAAATGAATTAATTGAAGGGGCATTCAATTGAAATATACTGTATATTCTGTATATTTCCAATTAACTTACTGTATTGATTTTTTCATATTTACAGATTATTAAGCTAAATTATTTGTTGTTTATTCATTATTATTGTTAAATCGTAATTTATCAGATAACATGGCTGTTTTGGATTACACCCATAAATTACCTTGTTTCCATAAGCAGTTTCTGGATGACTGCTATGAATATGCTTTGTGCCCAGCACAATGGCTAATACAAGCCCTATATGGAACTCTATCACCAGTGAATGCCTAGGTAAACCAAAATTAAGTTGCAGCTGGTTATTGGCATAGGCCCTGCATGAAGCTCCAAGAAGAAACAGCAGACTGAAGAATTCATCTCACTACCACTTTTCCTATCAGCATGTCCCATGTTAGCACATTAACTCTGCAGCACAACTTATTGGCTTCTAGTGCTGCTTCTCCCTCTCCTAGACTAAGCTCTGCTGAACATGAGCTGTAAAAGGCTGATATCAGGTCAAAATTTGGTACTTACACTGCTTGCATTAAAAATACAATTTATTTTTCAACACAGAACTTGGTTGGTTGTGAGGGACTGCGGGCAGGGGGGCTTATTTGCACCGTGGTACCCCTTAAATAAAGGGGCACCCCCCTTGTGAATGAGTACCCCTACCCATTCACTAAAGGG
>NW_017314063.1:0-1235 GCF_000935625.1 Nanorana parkeri
GAGAGAGAGAGAGAGAGAGAGAGAGAGAGAGAGAGATATGTGTGTGGAGCTGAGAGAGACAGGAAAAGAGCTCTCTCTGTGTGGCTGCTCAGAATCCGTTTAGGTGAGTCCATCAAAACGCACAAGGCTGTGCAATAATGTTGAAAGACCTTTGCTTATTCTGTTTTGCAGAAGAAAGCCTGCTGTTTTACTGTTCTACTTAATGAAGCTATTTGTTTTGTTACCTGTGGACCAAAATAAAACTGGTCACTTTTAACGGACTTCGTCACAAACCTCATGTTTACCCCTGGGAATCCCACACCACCTATTATACATTTGTTCTGTACTACTTGATGTTGGTCCTCCTCGGGTTCGGGTGTCTGCACTTGGACACACACTGTCTGCGTCCAAGTGCGGATACCCAGACCAGCGCGGATGTGCAAGTTCGGGTGTGCGGATGACAGCGTACAGCCGTGTCCACCCATAGGGAAGAACAGGCTGCTGCATGCAATTAATAAACCCCCAAGATTTGAGATTTGTGCCAGTGGACGCAAAAATAACCTCCAGCATCGATGCTAGTGGATGCAAAAATAATCCCCAGCATTGGTGTCAGTGGACGCAATATTAACTCACAACATTGGTGCCAGTGGATGCAATATTGACCCTCAACATTGGTTGTCAGTGGACACAATGATAACCCCCAGCATTTATGGTCAGTGGATGCAAAAATAATTCCCAGTATTGGTGTCAGTAAACACAATATTAACCCACAACATTGGTGCCAGTGGATGCAATAATAACCCCCAACATTGGTGGTCAGTGGATGCAATATAAACTCCAGCATTGGTGGTCAGTGAATGTAATAATACCCTCAGAATTGGTGGTCAGTGGACGCAATAATAACCCACAACATTGGTGCCAGTGAATGCAATATTAACCCCCAACATTGGTGGTCAGTGGATGCAATATAAACCCCCAGCATTGGTGGTCAGTGGACGCAATAATAACCCTCAGCATTGGTGACCAGTGGCATTCTTAATTAACCCAATCCCCCAACTTACATTGGTGGGTGGTCAGTGGAAATTTACAATGCCACTATACACCCACCAGTGGGGAAGGGGTTAATTAATATTCACACTGAACATCCACCAAATCAAGGGGGAGGGGTTAATTAAACCCCTTGATTTGGTGGATGGTCAGTGTTAATTAAACCCCTCCCCCTTGCATTGCTAGGTGGTCAGTGGTATTGTTCATTA
>NW_017314064.1:0-1235 GCF_000935625.1 Nanorana parkeri
CCTTGCACAAGTCCTTAAGAGCTGGCTTATCAATTAATGAGATACCCATTATGTCTCAGAGGATGAATATAGAGGGTACTGACACCCAAGTAGACATTGCTTGCCTGAAGAAAGTGCAACATATCTGTCATGGCAAGGTGAAGAGAGACCAAACCTATTAAGCTTGCAAAGTCTATGAAATTTTTCCACACTGTAGAATATATGTGATGTTGAGTAGGTGTGAAGTCACTGCTGATGTCAATTCATTCAGAACTACCATGCCCCTGAGACCTTATCGCCAGCCAAAAGGTCAGTCTCCGTTCTTAGGCCAAGTATGGACTGCCCTGGCCAGTAAGTGCTATTACTAGGTTAGTAATTGATAGTTCATAAAGTACAACACCACTGTGTAAGGCATCAGGCAGTTCATGAAGTACATCACCACTGTGTAAGGCTTCAGACCTCCATCCTTCTCCTCTTTATTCACTGCTGCCCCTACAGTGTAAACCTGGCACAGCATCCTGCCAGGTGATTGCAGGCCAAGCACTGCTTAAAGGTTGTACAATCCTTGTGATGCAATCCACTAGCTGGACGCAGGATGCTGCATGTTTTGCAGCTGTATCACGGCTTGAAGAGGATCTTCCATCCCAAATTGAGCAGCTTACTCTGTCTTTGGGGAGCAGTACTGGTGATGAGTTATAATCCAGAAGTTCATGCATTTGCACTCTGAGAAGAAGTAATGGCAAAGGGCTGGAGAAATGTACAATCCATTAACCCCTGCATATGCACTCTGAGGAACAGTGCTGTCAATAGGGCTGAAAAATGTTCAATTCATTATGCCCATGCATTGCGCGCTCTTTTTTATTTTATCTTCATACATACATGATTCTCACCTTATAGAATGTAGCTGGTCTCTTGGGGAATGAGGTTAGGTAATTGACACATGATCCAACCTTACAAAACACAGATGAAACTGAACATAATTATATGATTAAACAGCACCTGTCAGAACCTGCTAGACACTAAAGGTGGCCATACACATGCTGAAAAACTGAAAGCCACATACTCATGTGCTCAGAGTTATAGCATCACAAGTTCTGGTCACTAACACAGTGCTGTATACATAGGACCATGAAAAGATTACAGAATTACAGGCAGGATAGGCCTGCAAGAAGCAACAATACCATAAGTTACATTTAAACATTAACGCTTGGGGAGCCACAGGTGACAGCAAAATACTCACATGAAAGGCACCCAAA
>NW_017314065.1:0-1235 GCF_000935625.1 Nanorana parkeri
AATGCATAGAGATGTCTATGGGACCACAATCACGCGACAACAGACTGAAAATAGCTCCTGCACCTTTTTCCGCTACAGGCGATTTCGGCCGTGCGACGCAACACAAATGTGAAAACAGGCCCCATTGACTCCAACGGGAATCTGTTTTGTGCGATATCGCACGAATTTAGCCTATGTGTGAACCTAGCATTATAGTTAATAGAACTCTCCAGTTAGCAGGCAGCATGAGCTTTGCTACTTGCAGAGCTTTTGGCCCAACTTAGCATCAGTAACCTCTGCAGAGATATCACAGAGAGCAAGGGTCCTTCTCTGCAGCCGTCTGCAGGGGACCGGCTTTTCTATGCAGCCCATGGCTGCTTTTGAAAAAAGATACATTATAAGACTTTGCACCCTTTTGTTTTGATACACCTGAAATGTATTTGGCTGATTTAAACTGAATGTACAGTTGACCTAAAATTGTATTATCTGAGCTGCAGATAGCCATATAATTTCAACTAATGCTAGTAGCTGCTTTAAAAAAGCCTGTCTTGAGAGAGGCTGTCATTGAAAGTGCTTGTTGTCTGGCTGTTATGCTGACCACCTAAACATGTCTCCCAGAGGATACCTGCTTTCTCTGTTGCTCTCCTGTGCTTTAATGTGTATACACAGCTTTTCTTCTGTTCAGCAGTGGCATTGACTGTATGAAAATGATTGGTTTGTGGCTCCTGGCATATTGCAAATGGACAGCTATTAAAAAGTACTTACCAAGCATATCTTTAAAGTTGCTCCACATACCCATCCAGAATAGTCTGCTGTTTCTACAGAGAGTAAGGAGCATACTAGACACAATACTGTGGGGCACAGTTAACAGGTAACACAATTAGCAACGAAAAAGTCACAGGCTTTAATAAGCAAGGTCTTGTTAAATTGAGCTCTGGATCTGTAATAGCATGCCTGAATGTCACCTTCCAAATCTTAGAATAATGGAAACTAAAAACACACAGGGCTAGATTTTGGCCTAGATTTTTCACGTCATCTGCCTTCTTCAAACCCTTCACCCTTTAGTGAGTAGATCTGACAGTGTCTAGAGTGTTTATCAAGATTTAGAGTTACTAGTCTTTATAAAATGATGGCGTCTATGTGGTTGTTGCATCCTAGTGCGGAGCAGAGCGAGGGGGAAAACACATCTCTCTGTGCTGCCAAAGAATACTAGGGAACACAAGGTAAGTGCTCAGGTGTTACATCTTCTTTTATAT
>NW_017314066.1:0-1235 GCF_000935625.1 Nanorana parkeri
TGTAGATTTTACTGTTGGCTAGGCCAGTTTTAGGGTTATGTAATTCTATTTTTGACTCACTAGGAAATTTCAGGGGTATTTACAATTTAAATTACATAGATTTAGGGGTTCGTATATGTTGCTATTTATTTACTATACAGTCAGATGGATAGCTATATATTTTAGTTTTCTGGGTAAAATCCAGGCAGGATACATTTTACTATATATTTACAGGTTACATTCTGAAGTATACAGTTTAGTTTACTATTCATTTACTGGGTAAATTCATAGATATATACAGTTTACCCTTATTTACCGGGTACTTAGTGCTATCCACAGTTTACAATTTACTTACTGGCTAAATTCCCGTGTACTTAGTAAATTTAGGGGTATACACAGTTAAACTATTTACGGAACATATTCAAAGATGTTTGCATGTCACGATTTATTTACTGGGTAAATATAGGGTATGTATATTTTTCTCGGACTAAACACAAACTGGGATTCAGACTAGAAGGAAATTTAAGGATTTGCCTGCAAAATCAACTCTATCCTCTCCACTCATAACAATTGCAAGCATCACGTTTATTTTATGCATTTATTTACTGGCCGTCGATTTTAAACATCTATGGTACAGTTTATTAAATCACACCTGAACAAAACATAATATACTCCGGTTTTGGTCTTTTGGAATATATGAAATATGTCACGTTACCAGCCAGAAATTCCCGAATGTAGTGTAACGTACTGAACTCACTTTAAAGTCTAGGATGCTCTTCTTGATGTGTGTTTTTATAGTTGCTTGGATTATTTTGTTGGTTTTAAAAGAAGCAATTCAGCACCTTGGCTGACATTAAGTCAAAACACAGCAGTACACATTCATTTTATTGTATTAAATAAAGGGGGAAGCATCCTAAATCCCAAATTGTTGTTTCAACCTGCCGTTGCCGTTTTCAACCTAGTTATTACCATATGTTTACTCTGAAAATTGTCAAACAAGAACGTAACAAATTCATGAACAAGTATTGAGGAGACTCTTATCTCTGTATTGCAGTATTGCATATGACTGCACGAATATATTTCCTTTTTTTGTCCAGTGTTATGTACTCTACACTCTGCAAGTACAAACTTCCTTCAATAAAATAAAAATAATGTGAAAAAGAGGGGAGAGTTTTTTTGCTACAACAGCAGTCCTATAGATAATTTTTTCGATACACACATATAGATAGATAGATAGATAGATAGATAGATAGATA
>NW_017314067.1:0-1234 GCF_000935625.1 Nanorana parkeri
GGATGTATATACAATGTATACTGACACTAGGGGGGATGTATCAAAACCGGAGCAGAAAAAAATCTGGAGCCTTGGCAACCAATCAGCTTCCCTCTTCAGTTTGCTCAGGTAAGATTTGAAAATGAGAGAGAAGCTGATTGGTTGCCGGGGGCAACTGCTCCAGATTTTGTCTGCTCCAGTGTTGATAAATTACCCCCAATGTATACTCACAGGGGGGCTGTATATACAATGTATACTGACACCGGAGTGGAGGTGGTGGGTGTATCAGCCATATTGGGGATATTTACATTATATAGTACTGGCTCTGGAGGGATCTATAGGGGGATATACACATTGTATAATAACACTGGGGGAGTCTATAGGACACATAGGAAATACATATAACAGGGAATACACGACACTGACTCTGGAGGTATCTATAGGGGGATAATATAGGGAATACACGACACTGACTCTGGAGGTATCTATAGGGGGATAATATAGGGAATACACGACACTGAATCTGGAGGTATCTATAGGGGGATAATATAGGGAATACACGACACTGAATCTGGAGGTATCTATAGGGGGATATAGACGGGAATACATGATACTGACTCTCGAAGGCCTGCAGGAAGAGCTCGTGGTCGTGGCGGATCTGCTCCATCTTGGCCCTCTTGATGGGCGCCGCTCCCCCCGGGGGTGGTCCGGTGTTGGTGGGGCCGCCGTGTTTCTGAGGCGCCATAACCGGGGGGAGGGGGTCACACATAAACCCGCAGTACACCCGGCTACAGCGCGCTCTAGACGTTCCCGCCCTGCACCTCTCATTGGATTTCCTCCCGCTCCTCCGCGCCGCTCATTGGCCCATCTGTCTGTCCGTCACCCCCCAGCTCTACGTCAGCCGCGCGCCCGCTCTACGCTTCAAACAGCAACCGCGGGAAGAGGAAGCCCGTGCGGCATGCTGGGAACAGGAGGCGGAGCCAAAAAGAGCGCGCATCTGACAGAGTGACTGAGCAGCGCCCACTCACCGTGCAGCGAATGCAGTACCGGCAAAGAGCACCGGCACCGCTTCCGGCTGTACATAGACACCCTGTGACTGCCGAACACTGTCATATCTGTGAGAAATGTCAATGTATATAATGTGAGACGGTGTCATTGTGTCCTTGTTACCTCATATAACACTGCACACTTCACTCAGAGCAATGGTAGGCCTTGTCACCTGTCCCATCCGCAATATGACCCCCATCACCTGTCC
>NW_017314068.1:0-276 GCF_000935625.1 Nanorana parkeri
GCCATCATCCGGGGGCCCAGTCCCAAGGCAGACAGTGTAGACAACATGAATCCCCAGTCAACCCTGTCGAATGCCTTTTCGGCGTCCGTAGATAAGAGCAAAACCGGGGATCCCTGCTTACGGGCTAAGTGGATCAAAGACACTGACTTGAGAGCACTGTCTCTGGCCTCTCTCCCTGGGACAAAGCCCACCTCATCCAGGTGTATCCAGCGAGGAGTGAGTGGACTGATTCTAATAGCTAGGATCTTAGCATAAAGTTTGGTGTCAACATTCATC
>NW_017314068.1:1754-2988 GCF_000935625.1 Nanorana parkeri
TCAGTGAGGACTTGATGTCTTTTAGCTGGGGCATTAAGGCCCCAGTCCCGAGTACGGCACTGAGACCTTGTCGCATGGTCTGACGTAGACCACATGAGAGGCCGCCTAGTGGGGGTTGGAGGGCATGACCCAAGCGGCAGCGATAGTATATTTACCATCTCTGCAGCCAAGCTCAGTAACCAGCACCCCCCCGAGCAATCCACTTATCGTGTAAAGTTTAAACTTAACAAGTATTAAAACATGTAATACCACTCCTTAGGAACAAAAAACCTGATTTGCAACGTGCGACCAGCCTGAGGAACCGATGAGAGGGAGTATTACCCTGAGGATGTGTGTCCGCAATTTCCGGGTTGTCTGACCCATCCGATCCAGGAGTGTTCAGCAGATAAACGAAGGCAGTTCAAAGCCATTGGCGATGGAGGGGCTGAAGCGAGAAACATGGGGGTCAAACAACCGTAGTCATCTAGGTGTAATGGTGACATCCTTTAGGTTCAGAAAAAACAAAAGAGAAGAAAAGGAAAAAGAAAAAGGAAAACAACAATGAGTGTTAAGCCTCACTGGCCGTATAACCTGTCGTCGTGCCAAATAGCCGGTGCAAATCACGGGGTATCTGCTGGAGCAGAGCATGCTACCGATCGCCGCCTGGATGCTCTGCGAGGTTTAGGTGATGGCTGCTGCCTGTGCGATGCGGGCAGCGGAACCCATACAGGTGTCGGGTCGGCCCAACCAGGGAGAGCTGGAGGTGTGATACCCAATTTCTCACAAAAACCTGGCAGATCTTCAGGGAATCGTAGAACCGCGGAGCGGCCTTCGTGGGATCCAATCAAGCAGGCCGGGAATCCCCATCTGTAGGTGATGTCGTGTTCCCGCAGCAGGTTGAGCAGGGGTTTCAAAGCACGTCGTCTGGAGAGGGTCTCCGCCGCCAGGTCAGGGAAGATGCGTAGTTTGGCTCCATCAAAGTCCACGTCAGTGGTGCTTCTAAGGCGATCCGTCACTAGAGCTTTATCCGTGTAGTAATGGAATCTCACAATGACATCTCTGGGTTGTTCACCCGCTCCTAGTCGGGGTCGAAGTGCCCTGTGTGCCCTATCAAAAGGCATTGGCGAGGTGGGAGGGTGTCCCAAGAGGCCATTAAAGATGCCGCGGAGCGTGTCACCCAAATCTGCATCACGTGTAGCTTCTGGCAGGCCCCAGGACCCGTAAGTTATTACGGCGGTTCCGGTTCTCCTGGTCT
>NW_017314069.1:0-1233 GCF_000935625.1 Nanorana parkeri
ATTGGCTGGAAAGCTGGCTTCCCAGCCAATCAGCATCGAGCCGGATTCCTGGGCAATCAGGTAGCCGGGAGGCGGGTCATTACCGGCTTCCTGGCCAATCAGCATCAAGCCGGCCACAGAGCATGGAGCCAGCTTCCCAGCAAATCAGGAAGCCGGGCGGCAAGTAATTACCCGTGCCCGACCTCCTGATTGGCCGGGAATCCGTCTCCATGTTCCCTCGTGGCACTACCGGTCACAAGAAATGTCCCTCTGGCATCGGGAAGGTATCGGGGAAGGTACCGGAGCATTTGGGAAAGTACAAGTACTTGCATCGATACTGATACTAGTATCGGTGTATCCCCACAAATAAGCTACATTTTTGTTCATAGCTAAGGTACTTGAATGCATTTTTAAGGGTTAACTACTGAGTTTAGTGTCACTTTAAGCAACTCAGTGGGTGAAATTGTGAGTTTTTGCTTTAGCAAAAATTTGCTAACAGCGGTGAAATTTAATTTTGCAACAAAATCAATTTCAGTCAAATCAACCTGTTCAGCCATATTTTCTCAAAGAAACAGCATTATCTTAAAATGAAAATGTGCCTTTAAAGCTTCAGTTATTGACCCCCTCCCCGACCTCACATATTCACTTTCCCTTTACTAAGTAGCCAAGCCATTAGGCCGCAGGAGAGAAGAGAAATATCTGGTACTACCATGTATGGCTCAGTGATTGGCTGCACAGGCAATGGACAGATAGTCCTTAGCCCTGTATAAGTTCCAAGTCATGGCCAAATATTCATAAGGGTGAACAAAATGAAAGTGCAGGGGCTGAAGGCAGCAGTTAGGTGAAACTAGAAAACTAAGGATAAGCACCCTTAATTATTCTCTAGTTCAGACCTACAGGCTGAACGAGAAAAAACTATTGATTTTCCCATCCTCGCTAAACAGCATAAATGGAGGAATTGATGCTGGCAGATGTAGTAATGAATACCCAAACAGTACCTGCATCAGATGCAAGCCTTGTTTGGCCAAAAGGTTTAGGACCAAATCCTTTGACAAAAGACACCCACAACTTAAATGTCATCTGGAATCAGCCTAAAACTGAGCAGTTTATGGCCAAATTTATTATGGTCCTTCAAACTCATTATCATTCATAATCAACCTTTTTCATGTTGCTTAACTCTGCAGAAGAGTGTTAAAAAACTTGTGCACACTGATAAATTCTACCATTTCTTACAGTTGAAACCTGATAGAATAT
>NW_017314070.1:0-1232 GCF_000935625.1 Nanorana parkeri
CTGCACCTTGTCTTCTCAGTCATTAGATAGTTTGCTTACTTTGGTTATGGGCAGCACGTCCGTTCTAGGTTTCTAATCCCTCCGAGCTTTGCAAACTCTGCCCATCAGCTGGGTTCTCTGGATTTTACAGAAGAATAATCAGACAAATGATTATAAAAGTTATTGCAGGCTGATGCAACGTGCTGTGGTACTTTCAGCTACTGTATTGTGTAGCAAAGGTGTGATGGTGTGCATTGTTTAGATAAAATTAGTCAGGTTTCCAAAGCTGTTGGCTTTTGTTACCAATAACACTACCATAACAACATGTGTAACTAAACATGGTACAGTATAGAGCTGCAGCTAACGATTATTTTCAAAATCGATTAGTTAGCCGATTATTAAGTTCGATTAATCGGATAAAAAATAAAATGCATTTTAAAAAATGGCTTCAGTGATGGGACTTCTAGTTTGTATTGAGATTGTAGTCCATCACAGGAGCAAGCTTGGAGCGGTAGAAGTAAAAAAGAAAAAAAAGATTATAATCGATTATGTCGATTTAATTGTTGCAGCCCTAGTACAGTATACTCCCCGTTATCCAGGATCCACAGGGATTGGCAGATTCCGTATGAATGTAGTTTCTGGTTGCTTGAGCGTTGCTATTAAAAAAAGGTTTAACTAATGCCATACCCCATACTATACTTTCATAACATAAACTCTGTATTGGATTCATATTAATATTGCAATGCAGTAATCAAAAGCAAATTAAGACAAATGAACACATGATCATTTCCAGGATAATACATGCCGCAATTCAGCAAAACCGAGTACACAGGGATTTTTTTTTTCTGGCTAGATGAGAGTACTGGTTTGTTGAATATCGGATAAGTGAGAGTTTACTGTATATGGAAGTACAATTTTGTATTACCTAAACAGTACTCTTTTAGCAGATCTTTGGGTCTGTGCAGAGCTACAGCTGCAGATGCCTGTATGTTGTCTGCTGTGTCCCCACCAGCTATTACTTCTCTTATGTGTATCCCTTTGGCACTTCAAGTTATATTAAAGGCAAACGTTTTGTTAGGTATTTTAGATACTGAATAAATCAGTTACAATGGATGCTGCTCTGTGGGTGTTTTAAAAGTTTGTTTCCTGCAGAATTAGTTGGTCCCCTGTGTGATGGTCCTGGTATCCTGTTTTAGGGTGGCTCCTTTCCCATTCAGGGTCCTATGGAGCCACCCTTGTGTGTGCTAGTAAGC
>NW_017314071.1:0-1231 GCF_000935625.1 Nanorana parkeri
AAATAACACAAGTAAAAATGAAAAATAATGTATGAACGAAGTATAAAGACATGTACATAATCATACTGCAATGTCACAGGTAAAAATGAGATCTAGCCCCTTACTAATACTAATTTCTAATGGGGTCAAATCGGTGATCAATTTTGACCGCAGTTATGAAAAAATTTGAAGGAGCATGTTGGAAAATTTTTCTCATTCATGCAATTCTAACAGTAAATGTGGTTTTCGTTCAGGTGACTCCACTCATTCCAAAATTGAATGTTAATTGAAAATCAAATGAAATGTCCAACAAGTGTCAGGCATCATTGAACATTCCGATGAGATTTTTCATACAAACATTCGTTCAAAAATCTACCAGTCTATACCCTACTTGACTCTTGAAAAGTCCTAGCTTGCCCTTCCATAGAAATGTATCTAAATGTATCTAGCTGTCATAGGAATATAGCATATTCCTGCTGGCCCTGGGTATACAGTTCCCCCCATACTATTACAGTAGATCCAAGGCTGTGGTACCGTTACCGTTGCAGTATGCTCCAATGTGCATCTCTTGTCTTGCCAGTATTGTATGTCCCACTCTGTCCTAACAAGCATAATTAGATGAGCTATGTCAACAGCCTTGCTTTCTAAATTTAGCTACACCAGCATGACTCAAGGCCTGTGTACATGGGCTTTTGCTCATATCAGAACGGATTCTCCCCCAATACAAGTCAATGAGAATGCAAACGCAACTTGAAGCAGTTTAGAAGGAGATCAAATGCTTGTAAGAATGTGGACAACATCAGACCAAATGACCACCTATGAATGAACTCTGAATGATCTCAGAAGGCTCTTAAACTGATGTCATATTCAAGCGTAATGCACCTTAAGGAAAGCTGCATTTGTCCATCAATGCAAGTCTTAAAGCCATAACAGTGGCAGAAGTATTGGGGAGAGTCCTTCAGATCCAGCCACCTTCTGGTTTTTATTACTGTGGCTCCACATGACTGCATGCCTATTTGCACTAATGTATGTCTCAGGCAACATCTCACAGGTCACTTAGAAGTATGTAAACAGAGTTGTTTTTGCAAGTAGCAATAAGCAGCTGGTCACACCTAGTCCTGCTCACTGCTCCCTGGACAGTAATCACTGTTTCTTTTGCTGGAACCCTCCTTTTTGAGGCTTGTGTATCACATAGTAACTGGATTTGGTACCAGGGAGGTGCGGTCAGGGGAGGCAGGTGAGGCAGAGCCTC
>NW_017314072.1:0-207 GCF_000935625.1 Nanorana parkeri
CCAAAGAAGTACAGGAGCTTCTTTGGGGCGTATTAACACGCATATCCCGCTGTACAGCCGGATACCCGCTCAGAAACTCGCGTTTGCCGCGCGTTCCGTTTACCGCAAATCGCGGTAAAAACACGCGGTAAGAAACGCGCAGCAAACGCGAGCTTCCAATATGCTGAGGTGTGAACCCAGCCTAACAGCTTTCTCCTGTCTTAACTG
>NW_017314072.1:1809-2325 GCF_000935625.1 Nanorana parkeri
GGTAAGAGGCTATTGCTGTTTATAATGGGAAGGAGAATTGTTTTTTAAGAAGATGTATCCACAACATTTTTCCTCTCTATTGTAAATAGAATATTATAGGAAGCATTACGTTTTAGGAGCATTAGTAAGGGAAAAGGGAATGTAGCTATTTATAACAGCCAGTACTGAAAGAAATAGACATTTTTATTTTTCCTCCCTCTAAAATACTAGATGTCTGGCTGCATCTGGCTTTAAAGTGGATCTATGGGCAAAACCAAACGTGACATGTATGATGCAGTCTGCTTTTACATAGCAGTGTTCGGTGTTCTAAGTGCCACCTAGAACAGTTGTAACTGTTGATCCTTCCGGCAGATCCATTATTTTTCCTCTCCCTGTGACCGGCTGACAGTTGTCCAGCAAAAGTGACAGTTCAAAGCCATTTGGTAGATGGTCAGTAGCCAGCTTTTAATCCCCAGCAGGGGAAAGTGACTGCCGGAGATTGGATTGCACTGCTGATTTAGCTTACAAGGGAGGGTC
>NW_017314072.1:3411-4642 GCF_000935625.1 Nanorana parkeri
TGTTGCTATTTATCACTGTTTGTAAAACATTTAATACTTTTCATCTATGAGGAAAAAAGAAATGCGCCAAAAGTAGTGTAGATATAGTAGGCCTCGTGTAACAATGCGATAAACCAAAACTAATCTTTTTCTTCATTCTCTCTTTCAGTTGGCGTGTCTGATGCAATATGTGCTAGGTTTTCCAGCGATTGTCTTCAGGTATGTAAGATCCGGTATACATGGGTTGTTGTCACTTCAGAACTGCTTTACGCTCCATTTAAATCAATGGGGATGCAAAAGCAGCTTGAAGCAAATTGATGTTGCATAGGAAAAGGTGAATTATGGGGAGAGTGAAATACATTCATCCCCATAATTAGAGCCGCCGTGTGATTCTGCAGCGGTCACACATCAGCTCTATAGATCAAGAACTGAGCGATCACATACCGCTGATGGCTCAGTTCCCGATCTTCCTGCAGAGAGCAGCGACTGACAGTCCCCACAGGGAACTCCTCTACCCTCTCCGTTCATCCTGTATATGACAGTATTGTCGGGGTCTTTCCCGGCCACAGAGCAACTCTGCGCTGTCAGCATATAGCGGGCAATGGCCGGCTATATGATTAATTTTGGGTCACTGGAGGACATAGTAAATATCCTCCTGTGACCCTAAAGAGAACTAAGGTCTAAAAAGGTTTGGCCATAGTTCTCTTTTAAGGAGGTCAACTGCACCTGTAAGGCCGCATTCAGTTGGGCAGATGAGATGCAGCAACACTCTGGCCGCATACAAACTGCAAGATTAGCTGCTGCCGGTTCGTGTGGTCAAAACCGGCTTTGCAGGATATAATGAGCTGCATTCCCTCATTTCATACAATCCCCAGCGACTATAAGTTCATGTCATTGCACAACAAGAAGTTAAGTTGTAAAATTTACTAAACATTTTGTTTTTTAGATTTCCAACATCATCAGAATTATCGCAGAGTGGGCTGGAGCAGCCTTTATGTTGATCTTCAACCTCACCCACTCTCAGGTTGGTATTTTTAACCCAGAGATATACGGATTTCCATTAGATCACAGGTGCATAAAGCCCATTTCCACCATTAGGGGATCTATGTTTTTGTTTTTTTTAAACATGCCAGCAAAGTACACCAAGGAAATATACAGTTGCTGTATATGAGCACAAAACATACTTTTTTTTAGCTGTCCTCTGTCTCCTATTTTGAAATAGCTGCCTCTGTGCTCTGTGTCGATCACAGGC
>NW_017314073.1:0-1231 GCF_000935625.1 Nanorana parkeri
GTGTTGCTCCGCTCCTGCGTCTGCATGGGCGAAATTGCATGACGGGGCGGGTCGGGGGTCGGGATTGGTAGGAGCAGGGGGGCCCAAGAAAATGTTTGCCCGGGGTCCAATCAGTATTAAAGACAGCCCTGTCTTTAATGAGGCAAAATGTCCTTATACCGCAGAGATGTGCTGCATCGTCTTCATTCTGCTCTGACCCACCTTCAGAATAGACATCGGGGGAGGGTGTAAACAGCGACATTTCCGTGTTTGCGGATGACACCAAAATCGGGAGGGTAATAGACGGACTTAGACATTGTGACGTTACAGGAGGACCTGGATAAAATAGGGGGAGGGGCAAATATATGGCAGATGAGGTTTAAAGTCGATAAATGTAAGGTAATGCACTTTGGAGTTAAAAATAGGCAAATGGGCCATACCATTATGGGGCGCCACTGGGGAAGTCAGAAACGGAGAAGGATTTGGGGGTCATTACAGGCCGCAGATTGAAGAACAGCTCGCAGTGCCAGGCTGCAGTAAACAAAGCGAGCAGAGTTATGTCATGCATTAGGAAGGGGATGTATTGCAGGGACAAGTCTATAATTTTGCCACTTTACAGATCAATGGTTCGGCCTCATCTGGAGTATGCGGTCCAGTTCTGGTCACCGATACTCAGAAAGGATGTCCTTGAGCTGGAAAAAGTCCAGCAACCAAACTCATTAAAGGAGAACTATGAGGGGGGAGGGGTGGTGCTTTTCACTCACCTCATAGTTCTAGCCGACCTGTGACAATGAGACTGTCACAGGTCGATTGCGCGACACGAAACACGCGACAAACGCGCATATTCAATACGCCTAGGTGTGAACCAGCCTTAAAAGGTAAAAGAAGGTATCAAATAGTAACAAAAACAGATGGTCTGTATGGGCACAAAGTATACATACTGTAAATACTGACATCTGAGTTGGCCAAGCTTCAGTATCTTGCTAGTCGGCCCCTCTGGCTCCCAGCATGGTTCAGGTGATGTAAAAGCCAGCGGTGCCGACTAGCAAGATAATGAAGCTTGGCCCAGCGGGAGATACGTCCACACAGCTTAGCGTACATGGAGGAATCTGTTGCACGGTTTTCCAGATAGAGAACATAAAAAATGCAGAAGCGCACTACCAAGTAGTGACTGAGCAGGAGAAAAAAAATCGAATGAGACTACTTTTTCAAGCCTTCACTCAGTGGCTTGAAAAAGAAGACCCGCTCTTCG
>NW_017314074.1:0-1227 GCF_000935625.1 Nanorana parkeri
CCATGTGTAAAGGAATGGGATTTTCTTTTCTCAAAATTCTGGGTTGAAAACAATGTCATTGGAGATGGAACCGAGGAATGTAACAAAGTCATGGATTCCATCTCTGGGACCAGTGTAGAGAACATAAGAGGGTTAGCAGAGATGTCCATTGTGTGCACCTTGTTTGGATGTAATATTATTATCCATTAAACAAGAACAACCTTAAACAGCTATGAAATAGTCTGAGGTCTTGTTCAAAGTGCCAAGGGCCACAATGATAAAATGAGAGGGCTACCCGAGATCCAAAAAATATTGGACATGCCTAACCATACCTAAAACCCCCAATTTTATTTAGATAGTGCAGCAGCTACTTATAATAAGGCCATACCTCAGTTGTATAGTGCTTTTTGTAATGATGAGACTTTCTGTTCCTGAGTGCGCTGTCATTATGCGGTCGATCCATGTTACGCCGTGCTGTGTATCCTGTGCTGGGATCCTCTTCACTGGAAACCTCATCAGAGACATTTGCCAAGGATCTCTGCGCATCCTGAACAAGATTTGTATTACATTAGACTAAAAAAGGTTCTCATTTTTATACATATACTAGTAAAAAGTAGTGTGCAATCACCCATAGGTATAGAATGTTTTTCACCAGACCTGGGTGAAATGGACTGGATTGGGTGACATAGAATATTTTTGGCATCATAAAGCCAATGCATTGCCTTTCTCCCATCCCTCAAGCATTGAAAACGCACACAGTTGGGCAACCAAAATGTGTACATATTTTGTACGCAAATTTAAAAAACAACAACTTTATGGTGATTGGATGACAGCTACATGTCCGGACACTAATTTCTTTGCCCAGGTTGATTTATAATCCAGTGGCAAAATCAGCATCAGCTTCCCACATACCAATCAGGCAACAAATCAGGTTAAACTAAAGATACCGACAAGCATAAGATGAAAGATTGCCATTCAATTCTACTAAAATAATTACTTTCACAAATGACATACATTTAGCAGCTGTCCTTAGATCTGTACATAGATTAGAAACATAGCTCCTATGAGTCAGCTGTGTTTATCTTTTAGAAACAAAGCAAGTCAATGACATGTGTTTCTCCTGTCCAAACATATCCTTAAAGCAGAACTTGAACCGACAATTTAATAGTCTCCCAAAACAGTTACTCTTACAGCATGCCAGCATAAAAAAAAGTAGGCAAATACCCAATTACTTACCTGTTCCAGCAC
>NW_017314075.1:0-210 GCF_000935625.1 Nanorana parkeri
GGAGAGAGAGACAGCCAGGAGAGAGTGACAGCCAGGAGAGAAAGAGGAGAGACAGCCAGGAGAGAGGTGAGGCAGCCAGGAGAGAGAGGAGAGACAGCCAGGAGAGAGACCGCCAGGAGAGAGAGAGAGAGCCAGGAGAGAGAGAGACAGCCAGGAGAGAGAGAGACAGCCAGGAGAGAGAGAGAGCCAGGAGAGAGGGAGAGAGAGAGA
>NW_017314075.1:606-900 GCF_000935625.1 Nanorana parkeri
AGAGAGAGAGATAGCCAGGAGAGAGACAGCCAGGAGAGAGAGAGACAGCCAGGAGAGAGGCAGCCAGGAGAGAGAGAGAGACAGCCAGGAGAGAGAGACAGCAGAGACAGCCAGGAGAGAGAGACAGAGAGACAGCCAGGAGAGAGAGAGAGAGCCAGAAGAGAGAGAGAGAGACAGCCAGGAGAGAGAGAGAGAGACAGCCAGGAGAGAGAGAGAGACAGCCAGGAGAGAGAGAGGAGAGACAGCCAGGAGAGAGAGAGAGAGAGAGAGGAGAGAGAGAGAGAGGAGAGGGAG
>NW_017314076.1:0-1226 GCF_000935625.1 Nanorana parkeri
AGCTGGAGTGCCAAGGTTCGCCACCACTGACATAGGGGGATAGTGTGCTGTAGATCACAGAGATAGCTGCAAACTACTGTATGTTAACTGATAACAGAACAGCACAGGCAGGGAGCACAAGAATTTAGAAGCCCACTTGATTTCTCATAGAATAAATGTATTCATTTCAATTGGTTAATACCATCAAAGCCTATGCTATGAAGTGTAAAATATCATTAAAAAAAAACAAAAACTTTTGATTTTCAGCTAAATCATTAACTATAATACTACACATAATAATAGACACACACACAGTAAATGTTTGGGTCCATTCGCTGTTGTGTATTGTGGCAACTAATGTGTTAATGTGCGTTACCACAATGCAACCACTCTGTGTGTGGTTTGTTGTGGTGCCATTCATTGTACACTAGAGCCCAGTGCAGAATGCATTGCAGTGCACCACAACACATATACTATGCATTGTGGTTCACTGTGTTGTAAAAAAAGGGTTATGCATGTTTTTTTTCCATCCAGAATGCATAAGTGTGAATGGGCCCTAAGACCTAAATATTAAGTTACACAACATATTTTCATCATTATTCACATGTCACTGCCCTACATAATTCTAAGAGGCAAATTATGAAAGAAACAAAGATAAAAAGCAGATCACAAAGCATGTGTAACATGACACTTCCCATCTGAAATCTCACATTCCAATACAATAAACAAATGTAGTAATCTAGTCCTTACATATGTAAACGATGACACTTGCCCTGGAACATCTGAAAAATAAAAGAGAAGTAAATGACAAGGGGAGGATTATGTAAACGTCAACATTAGTACTTGCAGTTCCATGCTGTTGGCTGGGTTGATAAAGACAGAGGACTGTCATGGCTATGCCAAAGATGCAGCAAGTTCCAGGATTTAGTCCTAATAAAGTAATTCATTCTGAAGACACATTATTTTTGTATAGAGGAAGCACTAGTTCATTAACCAGCTGTCTGAAGCAGAGTCGCGCTAGACCTGCTTTGGTCGCTTTGATTTGACATACCTTATGTTCAGGGCCAATGCTAGACTATTTCTCTTGCAAAACCAGCTACATGCACCCCTCCCCCCCAAAAAAAAAAATCTAAATTTTAAAAAACTGATTTATTTTCATTTGCAAGAATAAGAACTATAAGATGCAACAGCACCAGTATTAAAAGCAAAATATATATTAACCAGGTTTAGTTTATGTCATTATTTAC
>NW_017314077.1:0-1226 GCF_000935625.1 Nanorana parkeri
CGCCGTTTCCCATAGAGAACCCATTATTTGGCAGAACGTCTGACTCCACATGTGCTGTCACATAGTAGTGAATGAGGTTGGGCATAAAGAGAACCTGTCACTTTGCTTTGATTGTATCATTTCAATTATCATTGTTCTAATATTTCACTATTGTACTGTAACACATTCTATTACATTGTATGATTATAAAGATCTCTACTTCACCGTATCAATATTCTAATGTGTCCCTGATATAAACTATTCACATACAATGTATCATTCCTATCAGTGTAATGTCTTCCTTATATTGTACAGCGCTGCCCAAACTGTTGGCGCTCTATGAATCCTGTATAATAATAATAATAAATGTGCAATCCCCAAAAAAAGCTTTTGAAGGAGACAGTTATTCCGAGCGTCTACAAATGAATTAGCAATATACACAAATATGTTTATCTATGGAGTGTGACATGAAGCAAATGTCGGTTTGTTGGGCTTCCACGGCAGTGTCACTCTCCCCCGCATAACCATCGACCCTATAGACCAGGGGTAGCCAAACTCCGGCCCTCCAGCTGTGGTGAAACTACAAGTCCCATGATGCATCTGTCTCTGGGAGTCATGTCTGTGGCTGTGAGAATCTTGCAATGCCTCATGGGATTTGTGGTTCCACCCCAGCTGGAGGGCCGGAGTTTGGCTACCCCTGCTATAGACAATGTGTCTTCATACAGGTTATTATCAGCCGAGTGTATAAAGTCTCACCTCACCTTTGGAGGTCTGTATTACAATGGTGCAAAAGGTCTGAAAAGGGTGAAATCTCCGAACCCGTCCAACACGCGATCATAGAACCTTCCGGAAAAGCGCGGTGGTACAAAGACGAGTCGCCTGACACTAAACATGATGGATGTATGTGAAGATATGGAGAAGTTATTATAATTGGGTCATTTTATGGTTCTTCCGGTTCTGTTAGCCATAGAGTGCGGGAGATTGGACGTATAAGAGAACAACAGATGGATCCGGAACTCTCACTCTGGGCTGACACAGTCTCATCTTTGTGTTTGTGTGCACTAATAGAGATCTTTAGTTATTTTATTGGAAATTGGGCATTGATCGTGTTTGCACAAGAATGGTGGGGTGTAGTGATGGGCCGAACAGGCCCGAGTTCGGTTGGAATTCAAACTTTAGAACATCCAAAAAGTTCTAATTCGAAAACAAACTCAATGCAAGTCTATGGGGGTAGAACTTTCAAAAAC
>NW_017314077.1:2652-3022 GCF_000935625.1 Nanorana parkeri
CAAATTGTAAATAAAAAGACTTTTGAAAAAATCCTTTATTTATAAAAAAAAAATAAGTTGATCCACGATGTAATCCAAAGTCAATCACGACATCCAGCGTTGTCCATGACGACGACTCATCGAAATAGAAAATAAATAACGATAATAACAAAAAAACGAGGACCGTCGCAGAATGGCATTCTGACAAATGCCGGTAATATAAACAACATTTGGGCGGAGCTAGCAGTGACAGATAGCTCCGCCCAACTGTTTACAGTTGTAACAGGCTTTGCCCAATCATGGCTCTCACTGTTCTCTGTGCCCTGATTGGGCCAAGTCCTGTGGTCATGTGCAAGTCTTTAGCCAATTAGGGCTTCACAAGGCGCATTGC
>NW_017314078.1:0-1225 GCF_000935625.1 Nanorana parkeri
GTGTCCACATTGAAAGATTTCCCCTCACCTTTTGTTCTGCTGACAACTTTAATATGTTGGCAATGCACACATAGGAATGTGAGTCTACCTAACAGGGACACAGACAGGCATACTAATGCATCCTTACTCTGCAAAACTAAAAAGAAAACTGTATATTTATACACTTTAAATGCATACATATTCATAAAAGAAAAAGTTTGCATTTATTATTTTTCTGTATTGGAGCAAGTAAAGCATTGCAACAGTGCTCAGAGGACCATGAGTGCAATGCTCTGGCTCCTGCCGGCTCTTCCTTCTGTCTCTCAGTCTGTACTGAGGTTAAGGTTGCTTAGAAGGCCCAATAGTGGGGGCTTTGTTAGCCATCCCCCTCATTATAAAAGGCTGGGAGTGGTAGGGAGTGATTAGTGTGTGATTAGTTAGAGATAGTTCTACTATATACAGTGCTATACAGTACTATACAGAATTGTATTGTGCTACATTACCTTATGTGTGTCAGCAACAACTTCAGTTGATGTTTAGGTGCTGTTCAACAAGGTAAAAAAATTATGAGAGACAAGGCACTCTCTTTTTCAGAGAGTGGCCATGATATACAGCCAAAACAGCCAAAGTGGCTGACAAAGTCTTCCTCATCTTTCTTCCCCAAGCCACAGAGCAGTCAGTTGTCTGCAATGGTCTCAAATGAACCCTCTGCTTCCCGCCCTTCTTCTGCTAATCCTGCCATAGCCCTGCAAACTGGCATGGAGGGATCAGTGTAATTGTTTTGAGCACAGCATCAGTTACTTGTTACCAGTGGATGCACAGATGTTGAGAATGAAGAAGAGCATGCCAGGAACAGATAAGGAGGGGACATCAGACAGAGAGAATTAGGAGCAGTGATGTTCTTGTAGCTACAAGTTACTGCAGTGATGACTAGGGAGGAGATGACGAGGTGGCAGAAAGTACATGGGTGCCAGTAAATAAAGGGGAGGGAAGCTTGCAGAGGACAATGGTCCTATTGCACTGGATAGCACTGCCTGACAGGTACAGGCCACTGCTATCCCCTGGGTGGGTCCACAGACCTCTGCAGTCTGGCCCTTTTTTCACAAATCTGCTGCTGCCAGCACTGTTGGTCTTCTGCCTCTGTCTGCAGCGTATCAGCTGTGTTAAAACTACTAGTCCTTTTAGTACTACATACAAGAGACAAATTAATCTGCACCAAAAAGCTCAGAGGGTGCAGCACCTACAG
>NW_017314079.1:0-1225 GCF_000935625.1 Nanorana parkeri
ATGATCCCCAAGACTTTTGGGGAAATACTCTGTGGACTGACTAAACAAAAGTTGAACTTGTTGGAAGGTGTGTGTCCCATTACATCTGGCGTAAGAGTAACACCGCATTTCAGAAAAAGAACATCATACCAACAGTAAAATATGGTGGTGGTAGTGTGATGGTCTGGGGCTGTTTTGTTGCTTCAGGACCTGGAAGACTTGCTGTGATAAATGGAACCATGAATTCTGCTGTCTACCAAAAAAAGGATAATGTGCGGCCATCTGTTCGTGACCTCAAGCTAAAGCGAACTTGGGTTCTGCAGCAGGCCAATGATCCAAAACACACCAACAAGTCCACCTCTGAATGGCTGAAGAAAAACAAAAGACTTTGGAGTGGCCTAGTCAAAGTCCTGACCTGAATCCTATTGAGATGCTGTGGCATGACCTTATAAAAGGCTGGAAAACCTTCCAATGTGGCTGAATTACAACAATTCTGCAAAGATGAGTGGACCAAAATTCCCGCACAGCGCTGTAACACTCATTGCAAGTTATCGCAAACGCTTGATTGCAGTTCTTGCTGCTAAGGGTGGCCCAACCAGTTATTAGGTTTAGGGGGCAAACACTTTCACACAGGGCCATGTGGGTTTGGATTTTGTTTTCCCCTAATAATAAAAACCTTCCTTTAAAAACTGCATGTTGTGTTTATGTGTGCTATCTTTGACTAATATTTAAATTTGTTTGATGATCTGAAACATTAAAAAGTGTGACAAACGTGCAAAACAATGAAAAATCAGGAAGTGGGCCAACACTTTTTCACACAACTGTACACATACTTTAATGGCCTCCCAGCCTTAGTGCGTAGGGTTCAATATTGAGTTGACCCGCGCTTTGCAGCTATAAAAGCTTCAACTCTTCTGGGAAGGTTGTCCACAAGGTTTAGGAGTGTGTCCATGGGGATGTTTGACCATTCTTCCAGAAGCGCAATTGTGAAGTTAGGTAATGATGTTGGACGAGAAGGCCTGGCTCGCAGTCTCCGTTGAGGTCAGGACTCTGTGCAGGCCAGTCAAGTTCCTCCACGTCTTTATGGACCTTGCTTTGTGCACTGGTGCGCAGTCATGTTGGAACAGGAAGGGGCCATCCCCAATCTGTTCCCACAAAAGTTGGGAAATTGGTGAGACACCCTAAAATTTTTCAAGCCCTAATTATATATATATATATAGTGGCAGTGTAAGCCAATGCCACGGTG
>NW_017314080.1:0-1224 GCF_000935625.1 Nanorana parkeri
GCTCTCTGAAGGCCACTCAGAAAAAAGCCTTTACTAGAGGTTGAGGTTAGGCTCTGTGAAGGCCACTCTAGTTCCTCCATACCAAACTGGACAAGCTACAATATGCCTCTGTGGAGCTGGCTTTGTGCACGGGGGCACAGTAATACCAGACAAGAAAAAGGCCTTACCCAAACCACAAGGTTGGAAGTGCCCAATTGTCAAAAAAGCTGTAGCAGCTTTCTTCTGTGGAAATTCTTCTCTGGAAATCCCTGAACTCAATTATTATCACGGGGAGGGTTCACATAATTTTTCCTCCATAGTAGGTGTCACGGTCACATGTCCACAAATGTTTGGCCATATAACGTATATATATATATATATATATATATATATGATTTTTCTATATGAAGAGCAGCCAGTGTTGGCTCTGACTGGTGTTCCATGTCACTGTGTGTTATCTGTGCAGTCATTGCACTCTTGTGTTGGCCTCCATGCATTTTGTTCACTGATGCCAAAATAAGGGCATTTAATATACAGCATGTACAGCAAAGGAGAAAAATATGAAACACCCACGTGAATATGTTTGATGAAGTACTGTATATAGATCTTCTCTTTGCCCCAAGGGCTGTTCATTTGCAGAAAGTAACATTTATAAATGGAATGTAAGAGCAGCACTTAGCAGAAGTAATTTAGCTAAATGTTTGAGATGCGAGAAACATATGCTCCTATTACTAGCAAATATTACCTTTAACCAAACAGATGTCTCTGTAGTTTACTGTTCATGAAGTGCAGTAGGTTACACACTATGTACCTCCCTGTCCTGGGGGAATAACAAATTCAGTGCTGTATATATTACTGTATATATTGTGTATGTTGCTGTATATCGCTGCATATGATAAGGCCTTAAAGTGAATGCGTAGTGGTTTTGTACTTAACTTTATTATTGTCAAGACCAAGGAAACATCTTTTATATAGTTTTCGGATCAAGTAAAGAGGAAATATTGTGTATTGGTATTCTTATCTTCTTTTCACATCATTAGTATGGTTACTCCTCAGCCCTAGTGAAATAGGCCCACCGTTTACAGAACTTAAGTAATTCCAGTAGTGCCCATTTGCTTAGCAGAGGGCTGAGACCACGGGCATCCCTACAAGTTTTGCCGCCTGAGGCGGGTGTCGGTGGCGGAGGCCCGGGGGGAGTGGTTGCTGGCAGTGCAGGTCCTGGGGGGATAGAGTGGGTCCAAGAGG
>NW_017314081.1:0-690 GCF_000935625.1 Nanorana parkeri
ATTTCCCGTTACGATCCTTGTCCCCCAAATATAATGGTATAACACCTATAGGTCAGTAAGAGTAGGGACAGAGACCACCTGACCGCTCACACTGACATGTTGGGACCAGAGGTGGATTAGCCCCTCGGATGGCCCCTACACATGTAAAGAAAAGAGTTCCGTGGTGTGTGCCAGGTGATAGGGCAAGGGACAGGAAAATGTATCTACATAGAAATAGCCATTTTAGGGGGGACTGTAATGGATGCGGTTAAGCGACTATGATAAAATGCCTATTTCAATATATTGTAATATATATATATGTTATTGTTCCTGTTCATATTAATCCTTACTAAAAATGGCTGCCTAGTTAGTTGCTCAAAGACACAACAATGCGCAACAATAAATAAGAAGTATCTTTACTCTGACTCTCGCTGTCAGTGCGTTTTATTTCTTCACTGATAGTGTGCACACTTTGTACTAAATTAGGCCCACGGACAGATACTGTATATGTCGGATTCTTGATGTCCGAGTCCTAAACACGGGCAAATTCTCCAGAGTCTCTCTGCACCAGTTTTCATAAAATCCCCCAGTTTGAATTGCTAGAGCTGATATCACTTTATATGAATAGCTTGCAAAAAAGAGAAAACCAAAATATATATATATGAGGGATGCGCCGATATATCGGCCGGCGAAACATACAGGGCGAAAAAT
>NW_017314081.1:982-1223 GCF_000935625.1 Nanorana parkeri
GGGCGCTGCTCTGTATCCCAGCGGGGAGGAGAGAAACTGTGACAGCCGGCCTAGCGCTGCGGGAGGAGAGCGCTGTGAGCGGCCGGCATCTCCTCCCACACCGCTCAACCTCCTATCACAGTCCGGCAGAGCGGTGTGTGGGCGTAGACAGCTTGCGCTGTCACAGGAAGCTGTGACAGCGTGTCGGAGCAGAGAGCCAATGTACATAATTGAGGACAGAGTGGGGGGAATTTATCAAAGC
>NW_017314082.1:0-281 GCF_000935625.1 Nanorana parkeri
GTCTATCACAGGAGCGAGCTTGGAGGGGTGGCTACTTTACAGCACACACAGGGAGCATGGGTAACAAAGGTAGCCAACCTCCAGAAGGAAATACAGTGTCAGCACAAATTCAGAGATGATTGGAGGATCTACAGCTGAGTGAGACACAAATAAGATACATTTTTGTTTATAGTTAAGATACTTGAATGCATTTTTAAGATTAACTCCAGAGTTTAGTGTAACGTTAAAGCTCAGAATTTACCACTGTAACAACCTGTGAGGGGTATAGCTGTAAACGTGAT
>NW_017314082.1:564-1222 GCF_000935625.1 Nanorana parkeri
GAATCACTGCTGCTAGATGGTGCTGAGGAGCATGGGAAGTAAACTTTTTGGCTGTGCAGTGTAGCACATGTGTGAATCAAAGGACTGGCTGAACAGAATGATACATTTTGCAGGTAAAATAATGAATATATATGTAACTCAGCTGTGTATTTAGTTGTTTGCCTGGTGTTTTACTTAAAATTCTGTTTTGCTATAGAATTAGCATAGTTACCAAGTATGAAAAAATTGGAGGGATTAGAACTGACACAGAAAATAGATTTGATCAAGTTTTACAACTCTGGATATCCTCATAGAAAGATCTGAAAGAGGAACTATAGCCATATCTTCAAAATAACAACAAAGGCACCTTTAGAAATGTTCACAGTGGCCATTTTTTACTAAGGGCAGATTAATCCATCTCCTTTTACTTCCTTGAACTCTGGCACATGTGACTAGGACATGTGACCATGCACATAATCTCAGGGGAGGAAAATGACTTTCCTGAGATCTCATGAGATTACAGATGAGATTTCCCAGCAATGATTTGATGATGTAACCTTCCCAGGATGCAACGCTTGGGCACAATTACATCTTTTTTTGCCAAGGAGAACCAGGAAGTCGAAAACAAGAAATTGTAAGTGTCACAATGTCCGGCAATCCATGCCAGATTTTCATGTGG
>NW_017314083.1:0-573 GCF_000935625.1 Nanorana parkeri
CAGAGATCCTCTGATGGCAAAACTCATGAAGAAAGCCATAGCTAAAGGTGAAGTTTTTGGCATTAAAAGCTTAATGGTTCTTCAGCATGTAAAAGCTTGGGACGAGCAGAGTGATTGTGGTGAATTTACACTCTCTTGCCTGCAATGGTGTGTGTGTTTTGTTTGTTTTTTTTTTCCTCCCCTGACCTAACAAACCCACCCTCCCCTTCAACAGATGCATACTTGGCAAGATCCAATGCCCGTGGCCTCCTGTGTTTGAAATCCCGCATTCTAATGTGCAGGCATGGCCAAGAGAGAGGCTTTGTAGCACGGGATGAAAACTATCCCTAGAGACAAGTGAGATGTGTTGGGGGATGGGCAAAAAAGTATTGCTTTATCTTAACCCTTTCTCTGTCACCGACATATGGCATACGGCGGAACAAAACTGTTCCCAGACTGCCAGGTCAGTATGCCATTTACCTTCTGCTATAAGCTAAAGCGACCATGAGCTTAAATTGGAACGGTCCCCTTTTAAATATAATGGCTGTCATCAGCGGCTAATAATAGCGGTCATCACCGACTTAACAAAAATTC
>NW_017314083.1:958-1222 GCF_000935625.1 Nanorana parkeri
AAAAAAATCAAAGCAATAATGTTAAAGAAAAATGGAAACCTTCAATTTAGCAATAAAATAAATCTTGCTGAAATCGCGTGTCACTAATTATTATTAAAGGGGAACTATGGGGTTAAGGCTTTTCCCCATAGTTCTCCTTAGGGTAACGGGAGGCCACAAACTAGCGTCCTCCCGTCACCCTAGGCTGTAGCTCGCGGTATACTGAGACACTTCAGTTTACCGCGAGCAGCAGCTCGTGGTATACTGATATGCTGAAGCGGATCC
>NW_017314084.1:0-289 GCF_000935625.1 Nanorana parkeri
ATTCTCACTCTCATCCCTGTTATCCTGCCATCTAACTGGGCACCCCCCAGCCTCAGGCCCTGGTGCAGTTGCACTGGCGGTAGGTCCCCCTGACTATCATCACTAATCATTCCATGATGGAAGGGTTTGACAGTAAGTGCTTCTAACATAGCCAGTGGTATTCTGTGTATTTGTAAGATGCTGAGACCTTTAAACATGGATTTTATGCCTGCATATTGCCTTCCCCAGTCAGGATATAGATGAAATGTGTCCATTAAAATCAATACTAAGGCTATTAATACTAATACCT
>NW_017314084.1:1783-3005 GCF_000935625.1 Nanorana parkeri
TAATACCTTATGAGAATATTCAGGGTAACCATTTTTAAAGGAGAAGTATTTGTAAAGTAAAATATACTCTTCCCAATACTTACAGATGGCAAGGGACACTGCAGCTGTCTCCCTCTGGCTCTATAAAAAGAGCTGAGCGATCATGTAACCACTCTCTGCAGAGAGCAGTGACTGATAATCACCACTCCATGCAGGGATTCCCCACTTCCCTCTGTTCCTCCAGAACCCACTGGAAGAACAGTCAGGAGAGAGGAGGGGCGAGACAGAGCCAGCTGTCAATCAGGTGTGGCTCTGTGCTGTCAGCATATATCATGCATTAGCCCACTATATGTGGAATTTGGTTCACAGGAGTACATTGGTATATATACTCCTGTGACCTAAAAGAGAAACTAATCCAGGAAAAAAGGTTTGCTTGTACTGCTCTTTTAGTGTAAAATCTCGCCAAATCATTTACAATGCCAATATATTTTGATAACAAAGCCAAAATCCAAACATGTAGCATACAATACTTTCATACACCTTTATTATATGCTAATTATATAGTTGCAATTGAGAAACAGCAGCACCTGACACTGCAGCTGACATCTACAATAGCAACTTACAGTTATTGAGTTGAGTTATTAGTTAAAATATTTTTAAATAGCAATTTAATCCACTGATTTTTATGTTATTCTTATCAATTATTTGTATGCAATTTAATATACTCTGGTAGAATACCGTTTTTATTATTATTCCTTAATTTTACTTCCTGTCTGCATGATTTTGCTCTCTTTTCCTAAAGATGAAGCAACAATATGCTAGAATGCCTTGCAGGGATATATTTGCAGCTCCTTTAAAAAGCTAATTTAAATTTTATTTTTAGAACTTATGACAGAAACGACAGCTTAAATCAGCAAGAACAGTTTAAGCAACAGGATGAGTATTATGTGACTTTTCACCAAGCCTAATTATCTACATCAGACTGCAACACTGGGTTATTTTCAAATGCTTCTAAAATATCTCATCAAAAGAAGTTTGTTTCCTCAAAAAATAGTTCAGTTAATCACATTACCATGATTGTGTTTAATAGCTTAAAGGCTCAGTCTACTGTTATATGCCTTGATCTTTCAGGGAATCATTTCTAATTTTTTTCCAATCAGCCTAGTAGTTTTGGGTGTTCCAACTCACCTTTGAGTGTTTTAGCCCCCCCTGATGCATTTAAGATCATATAAACTTATTTTTT
>NW_017314085.1:0-1221 GCF_000935625.1 Nanorana parkeri
ACCCCATATTACACCCCATTCTACACCCCATACTACACCCCTTACTACACAACATACTATAACCCATACTACACCCCATACTACACCCCATACTACAACTCATACTACACCCCATACTATACTCCATACTATACCCCATACTACACTCCATATTATACCATATCATAACATAAACTCTGCATTGACTTCATAATATTATTGAAATGCAGTAATCAAGAGCAAATTGAGACAAATAGACACACAATCATTTCCAGAATAATACATGTCGCACATCAGCAGAACATTGTACACAGGGGGATTCTTTTTTCTGGTTAGTTTAAAACCAAATATTAGAAAGGTTACTGTAATATGGTAGCTGAGTCAGGTGCAGATTCGGTATCTGATCATTCAGCAGATGTTCATCTTCTGGAACAGACAACATGCCGTAGCTTGAACTTTCTATATGTACTTTAGATCATCTGTATTGGCCCATAAAAGTGAACGGCCATTGTAGTCGGATTTACGGCTCTTTGCCTGAAGTCATATATATATAAAAAGAGCCAGCGCTCAGTTCTAATTGATCTCACTATTGTGCCTGATATCTAGATGAGATAGGGAATTCTGAATATCTGTTCAATATCAGTTGTATCAGCTCCTTTGTCAACTCCTCCCATACTCACCTCCAGGACTTCTCCAGAGTCTCTCCCATCCTCTGGAACTCTTTACCCCAACCTGTCCGTCTATCTCCCACCTTGACTGCCTTTAGGCGTTCCCTAAAGACTCATCTTCAGGAAGCTTATCCCACCTGAACCTAACCGCTGAACCATCATGTTCTCAAATAATTCATCCCCACACAGCTACCTCCTCATGCATCGCTGGCCCCTCCCCTTTTGGATTGTAAGCCCTCAGGGGCAGGGACCTCCTTACCATCTTGTCTTGAATTGTATTGTGATTGTAATGTCTTCCTTATATTGTAAAGCGCTATATGGGGTGCACCCGGGAGACAGAGTCTTTCAGGCAGCTAAGACTTCCTCTGTCTAGCTAAAGTCTGTGCATGTTTGTACACAACAGCCTATTCACTTCTGACTGTAAAGTTCAGCTTGAGCTATTGAGCTCACCAAACATTCTTGTTTTTCAGTAAAGCAGATAAGGAGAACCTAGAAACATGTGAAAGATAAACAGGGCTATGCTGTATACACTAACCCCCAATGTAAGTAGCATTCTTCCCACTGACCCCCAATG
>NW_017314086.1:0-1219 GCF_000935625.1 Nanorana parkeri
GGAGTCACCTACACCCGGAGTCAGCTACACCTAGAATCAGCTACCAATAAACTGTAACAGTTCCATGTCCAGAATGATCCCCCTTCAGTGCTCCTGGAGTCACAGCCTGTACCTATAATACACACGGGGCCATCCAAATGTAATGCCAGGGAACATGTACAGTACATCCCTCCACACATAAACCTGGTAGAATGGTTCAATGTAACCCCAAGAAGTCCGAGGGGGGTCTCCATAGTTCTGGGTCCATAGTCAGTTGGAAGGAGGCTAGCCCCCAGGCTCCTCCAACAGCCCCAGTGACGGTTCAGTCCGTCACACTGTACATGATACCCGTTGTATTGTTGTCTGATTTGTGCCCTGGCCTTACGCATCTTGATTGTACACACCTATGAATTTGGGCATTGCCCTTCCTGTACCGTTGTATTGTTTTTGTCTTAGTTGCTATTATAAATTCTTTGTTAAAAAAAAAAAAAAAAAAAGAAGACAAGGAACCATTCGCTGGTGGCCCCCGGAACACGTCGTCTCCGCAATAAAGACACCAGGACTCGGCCTTCCCACCACTTCTTTATTGAATCATTTCCATCATATACAGGAACTGCCAAGAAAATAAACATAAAGAATGGAACGTTCTGGACTTGGTGCGTCTTCTGGATTGCGGTCAGGATTTGATGGTTGGTATTATAATAAAGAGACAATGTTCAATAGTGAACGGCCCCTGGATAGAGCAAGTCCGCGGCTACCCAATGTCAAGTTCTTGTATGAAGTTCTACAGGAGTCACCAGGACGAGATCTTAATCATCGTCGTCGTCATCATCATCATCACCATCATCATCGACGTCGTCATCGTCATCATCGTCGTCATCATCATCGTCATCATCGTCGTCATCATCATCGTCGTCGTCATCATCATCGTCATCGTCGTCGTCGTCATCATCATCATCCTCTGTGTTGATCTTGCCAGATAACACGTCTTCAATCCACTGCTCAAGTTCAGATGGTGTAGGAAGGTCCTCTGCGTCTTCCATGTCCATCCACACGCTATCAGCCTACACAAGAAGAAGAAGATGAATGTTAGAGACACTCTGATGGGTGAATCCGCTGAGGTGAATGCGACAAGGGTTCGGTGAATCTTGAATAAAATTCGGGGAACCTGAACTGTAATGTACTAGAGACAAAGTACAGACCATGACCATTCTACGAGTATCCTGAGCCCTGACCATGT
>NW_017314087.1:0-260 GCF_000935625.1 Nanorana parkeri
TAACGCTGGGTAGGATGTAGCGCTGGGTAGGATGTAGCGCTCGGTAGGATGTAACGCTGGGTAGGATGAAGCACTGGGTAGAACGTAGCGATGGGTAGGACGTAGCGCTGGGTAGGACGTAGCGCTGGGTAGGATGTAACGCTGGGTAGGATGTAGCGCTGGGTAGGATGTAGCGCTGGGTAGGATGTAGCGCTGGGTAGGATGTAGCAATGGGTAGGATGTAGCGCTGGGTAGGATGTAGCGCTGGGTAGGATGTAGCG
>NW_017314087.1:484-1218 GCF_000935625.1 Nanorana parkeri
GTAGCGCTGGGTAGGATGTAGCGCTGGGTAGGATGTAGCGCTGGGTAGGATGTAACGCTGGGTCGTAGCGCTGGGTAGGAGGTAGCGCTGGGTAGGAGGTAAGGCTGGGTAGAATGTAGCGCTGGGTAGGATGTAACGCTGGGTAGGATGTAGTGCTGGGTAGGATGTAACGCTGGGTAGGATGTAACGCTGGGTAGGATGTAGTGATGGGTAAGATGTAGAGCTGGGTAGGATGTAGCACTGGGTATGATGTAGCACTGGGTAGGATGTAGCGCTGGGTAGGATGTAGCGCTGGGTAGGATGTAACGCTGGTTAGGATGCAGCGCTAGGTTGGACGTAGCTCTGGGTAGGATGTAACGCTGGGTAGGATGTAAAGCTGGGTAGGATGTAACGCTGGGTAGGATGTAGCGCTGGGTGGTACATAGCTCTGGGTAGGATGTAACGCTGGGTAGGATGTAGCGCTGGGTGGTACATAGCTCTGGGTAGGATGTAACGCTGGGTAGGATGTAGCGCTGGGTAGGATGTAGCGCTGGGTAGGATGTAGCGCTGGGTAGGATGTAGCGCTGGGTAGGATGTAGCGCTGGTTACGATGTAGCGCTAGGTTGGACGTAGCGCCGGGTAGGATGTAGCGCCGTGTAGGATGTAGCGCTGGGTAGGACGTAGCGCTGGTTAGGACGTAGCGCTGGGTAGGACGTAGCACTGGGTAGGATGTAGCGCTGGGTAGGATGTAGCAC
>NW_017314088.1:0-1218 GCF_000935625.1 Nanorana parkeri
CCACACAACTACTTATGAAAGCACTTCAGTAATTAATTTCCCTACAGATAACAGACATTCGGATCCTTCCCTTTGCATGACACTGCCACTCCACTAGCAAGTCACTACTGCAAGCTATGGAAGAGTTCCAGTCTGCCACATCTATCTAGACGCGGTTGGACATCTCCAGTAACTATAATGCATTGACTTATAATGTATTACACCGAAAGCAATTTTGATGTACTCTCTTCTCCTTCTACTTTCTTCCGTGTCTTTCTCATCTCCCTACCTCCCACTCTAAGCCGGCTTTTCTATCACTTCACTCTCATCATTTACATCCCCCATGATTATTGAATATGTACGATTAAGGGATTAACGCCCTCTTGCTTCTCAAACGTAATACCTGTGCTCTAACCGTTGCCTGACTGACTAATTATACATTTACCATGCTCTTATATTTACACACTGTTTATTAAGTATTGATGTGACACTGCCATTACGTATTCATGGATAGGCTCCAATAATGCTTAAAAGGGTCTTATTTTCCCCAAAACCACATGATCTGCTATTTGCAATTACCTGTTGTCCCATTATATACATAGGAACAGACCTCCCATAGGTTCTTAGGCACTTGATATCTTTTGTTATCTGTTTGCAGAACGACATGTGACTTTCATATCTGATCCATGTTTAAAACAGTTCAGTTGACATTATCATTGGGTACTAAGATTTACCCTTCCCTGAAAAATAGTGAGATGTGACGGCGAAGGATTATTGCAGATACGATACTGACAGTTTTCTTGCATATCTGGTACCCCCCCGCTCTCCACATATTATTACCCAACATATCCTCCATGATATGCAATATGCTACCTACTGCCATGTTATAGATCTCCTACTTAACCTCTCCGTATTATACTTCTCCTACTATATACTAACGAAAAGGCATTACCGTTTGTCATGTTATTGTTATTCTGATGCCTGGCCCGGCTGCAGATACTGCTACCTGAGCCTCTCTTACCCCACATAGGCCACACGCCTAGGAGCATACTTTGGTAACCGTCTCCTAGTACGTGTATTTGGGGATTTATACCCCATTTAGTGATCGGCATCTAATCCGATCTTTGACCCTCCCCGCCTTCCCCTCTTCCTTTCCTCTTTCCCCACCGCTCCCTCCTCTTCTACTCTACTGTTTCTCATAACATCACCACTGTTCCTCTCTCATCTACTTCCCCTTCT
>NW_017314088.1:2470-3365 GCF_000935625.1 Nanorana parkeri
TTTACCACCCAAACACAAGAAGCCCATATCACAATCTTACTGAAGGAAGGTAAAGATCCCACCACATGCTCAAGTTATAGGCCGATATCACTCATTAACATTGACCTGAAAATTTTCGCCAAACTCATAGCTAACAGATTGGAGCGATATATCCCAACCCTTATACATCGTGATCAAGTGGGATTTATACCCTTGCACGAGGCACGAGATAATACCATAAAAACTTTGACCTTGCTCCAACACGCCAAATCCCATAAAATACCTTTATGCCTTCTCTCAGTTGACGCTGAAAAGGCGTTTGACCGCCTCAATTGGGAATTCCTCTTACTTACCCTCGAACAAATTGGCCTCCCACCTACCCTTATCGCCCACATAAAAGCCTTATACCACTCTCCCACGGCTAGGGTACGTGTTAATGGTCTTCTCTCGAATCCCATCTCCATTAGTAATGGCACGCGTCAGGGCTGCCCCCTCTTTCCATACTTATATGTCCTCGCGATGGAACATCTGGCAGAGGCCATCAGATCGAACCCATCAATCCAGGGTATACCCGTAGCCAATGATGATTATAAATTAAGTCTCTATGCCGATGATATTCTTCTATACGTCAAGAATCCCAGAATCGGATTCCCCTCCCTACTCGAGGAATTCCATAAGTTCGGCGCGGTTAGTCACTTCAAAGTCAACTTGAACAAAACGGAAGCTCTTGATATCTCCCTCCCACCCTCGGAAGCATCTCAACTCCAAGCCCACTTCCCATTTCCCTGGCAACAACATCACGTTAAATACCTAGGGATTCTCATCCCACCCAACTTAGAGGATCTCTATAAACTTAATTATTTGCCCCTACTACAAAAAACCATCATCAAGCTTCGTTACTGGAGCTCTCTCAAAC
>NW_017314089.1:0-1218 GCF_000935625.1 Nanorana parkeri
GAGAGGGCCCTGCTGGAGAAGGAAGGTAAGTCTGGAGTGGGGAGTGGGAAGGAGGGGGGGTGCCCGTTTTCATCCAATTCTTCATAGACCAACATGGGTCCAGTAATTTCAGCTTTTTCTTTCATCACAAGAAAGACTGGATGGACATGGATGTCACAACAGTCAATCCAATCCATTATTGTCCATCTGATTTACATGAAGAAAACCAGATGTGTATTAACACAATTATATTTAACCACCTCAGAGTCATATATCTTTAAATATATCACTGACCACTCATTTAGGTCTTGAGTTATATACAATACTTGATGGTCTCCTCTTTTATTCTTTCTTGGTTTATATCAGTTTATCAGTGAAATAAGGATATGTTTCTATGCATTTTTCAGGAGCTAATGCCTGCTTCATCAGGAAAGTCTCTGATGATCTTTAGTGGTAATAGAAGTGTCCCCTCTGTAATACCGATGTGTTTGAAGGATTGTATCACCACACAATCCAGTCCAATTTCTTTAAATTTCCATCTCCTTTTTTCCAGTGTTTCTGTTATTGCAAAGTACTGCCACAACAACATATATATGGGCCAGCTAAATAGCTACAGACATCCCTGTGTCCTACCTATAGAAACTTCAGTTCATACACAAAGGGAGCTTTCTTTCCTTCTTAAATTGTTATTTAGCATTAGGAAATTACTGTTGCACAGTTTGGATCTAATTTGCGAGCAATTGCTGTGGTGACTAATTAGTGCACATTTCTCCTTCCTGTCTTCTGGTACTTCCTGAACATATCACTCTGTCTCCCAGGTAGCCAGGGAATATGGAAAATAGTGGTCAAGCCACACACGTACACACAAGAAGATAAAATTGCACTGCGGACAATAATGAAAATTACAACCCTCTGTAAAGACATGGTTACTAGTTATAAAGTGCTTTGTCAAAATTGACTTTTATATGCACTTAGTCTCATTATAAAGCTACAGCAGCAAGCTCTTTGTAGTTTATTTCATGTTTTGAATAATGATATATGTGTATATTTATACATTTATTTTGAACATTTCTATTTCTATGAGCTATTAAGAGATACTCATGCATTTTATATCATGAAAGTATGTAGACAAGTTTAATGAACACACATAGCCACGTGTATATATTAAAATAAAGCCAAATTAGAAGCAAAAAATAGAAATATTTACTTTAACCAGTTGACATCCGCGGTGTTAAACCC
>NW_017314090.1:0-1217 GCF_000935625.1 Nanorana parkeri
AGGTGTGCAAAGTCTTACATTTTGTTTTCTTTAAAAAGTAGCCAAAGTAAGTAGAAAAGCCAGTCCCCTGCTAGGATGCTGTAGAACAGGGCCCTTACTCTCTGTGGGGAAGCAGTGGTCTCCCTGCAGAGGTTCCCTGCTCTCTACTGAGTCAAAGCCAGAGTTTCCAATTAGCAGGGAGCATGACATTTGTTGATTGCAGAAGAAGGATTAGAAGGTGTAGCATACCCCTCCACTGTTTTCCCACAGAAGGCAAGCCCTACTCTCTAGCTGCTGGCAGAAGACAGGCTCTTCTATCCAGGCTGTAGCAGCTTTAGAAACCGACTTTGCACAACGTTTGGTTTGATGCACCTGAAATGTATTTAGCTGATTGCTACTGAAGTCTCAATTGGGGTTTAAGTTGTTAAAATGAAACCAACTTTAAGAATTGCCACCTTAAAGGTAAACACAAGTAAAAACAAAATGAAACCTTGAGATGCTTACAGGGATCTCAGCCTTCTTGCTAAGTACCAAGTAAGATATAGTTTAGCAGTACCATGCAAGAAATGAAGAAGCCACAACTTTAAATTAAAGCATTTTTTATAAAACATCCATAAAGCCAATGCATTTTAGGAGACACCACCTTCACCTGGGCTACACGTTGCATTAGGATCCAAAATATGATGATGTTATTATTATTTCTCATTATTACAACTATTAATATTGCTACAATCTTTATATTTGTCATATTTAGTTGTGTGTTTTTGTACCATGCATTCATGATCACCTCTATTATATTACCATAATGTTGTGCATATTTTATATTGAACTCTATGTTAATATTATTTCTTATGTTACTTATAACCCTGATGAGTGGGGCTTTCTCCTGACCCCCAACCCCCAAAACGCATTGGCATTATATACTGGATTTTAATAAAAAAAAGTTTTGCATTTAAAATTCCAGGTTGCATGGTAGTCAGCACCTTCAGAATGTAAGCAGCTTGTCTGATCCATTTTTCTCAGGCCTTGCAAGTTTCCTAAATCCTTGTTTAGTACATCCATTTTATCTGCTCCAGTGTTTTTGGGTAATCTGGTGATCTGAGAACCACTGTTTGTAATTTAGGAAAGGAATTCCCAAACACATTTCTTTTTTTTTTAATACATTTTTTATTAAGGTAATTTTTTGGTTTGCCAGATCAAATAGTCAAATAGTCTCCAAACATGAGACAAACAATCAG
>NW_017314091.1:0-1217 GCF_000935625.1 Nanorana parkeri
AGAGAGTGGTGACTGTCAGTCACCGCTCCCCGCAGGGGTTCCCCCCTCCCCTTTCTGTTAATTGGAGAGACAGACAGGGGAGGGGGTTGGCATAGCTGGCTCTGGATCTAGAGAGGTAGAGCCAGCTCTCAATCACGCAGTGGGGTGTATCCGGACAATATTGTTGGGATCTTTCCTGGCTGCAGCATGGCTCCACACTGCCATCATATAGTGAGCAGTAGCTAGCTAAATGCTGACTTTTGGTCACAGGAGTACAGGAGTCCGCTGACCCAAAAGAGAACTAAAACCAAAAAAGGCGTGGCCATAGTTCTCTTTTAATCACTTCTCTTTTAATCATTAAATGCAGTTAATATGAATATCTGAATAATACTTAGGGTTGATCAGGTGTCCTGCATTACATGTGCTGATAAGGAACATGCTGATAAGAGTAGAGAGCAGAGAAATTACCTCTTCAGTCTGTTACTGCTCATTCACTGTCCAGCAGGGAGGTGACCATCTGTGTTCCTTAACTGTAGCAGAGAAAACTCCTGGTCACCAGGCTGGCTTTGCTGTCCAGCAGGTCTGTGTAAATTTAAGAACTAGATGGACACAAATGACTTTAACAGGTAAAACAGCTTTGAGATCTACTGTATATTTCAGCTGTGTATTTACACTATTGTAATTGGGTAATAGTACATTCATTGCTGCGCTACAGTGCCATTCATTTTGAATGGCATCCAAATGCACTTCGGCAATGCACCTAGGTTGCAGCATGCCACAATGCACAGCAACACATAATAGTGGGTTGCAGCGCATGGTATGACAACATTAAGGACATGTCCGATTTTCTGAATGTTTTTGTGCATGTGCATGTGCATGTCACACCACAAAAATGTAAATTAGATATTTTTAGATATTTAAAATTGAACACAGGATATTTCACAACTCTTGCATGCTCTCAAGATGCAGGGATATGTTTCTATGTGTGCATATGGGACAACAAAAGGTCTTGTTGAGGGTTGTATTGTTTCTCAAAGCAGACCTTGCATAAGAAATGCATGGTTTGATCGGCTTTCAGGCTTGGTGGGTGGGAAGGGGTTGCTATAATTGGGTGAGCGGGGGGTACCTACAGACACATGGATATTTACAGATCAAATCTTAAATGGCCACATCAGACAAACATTGTTAGGTACCTTATCAAGATGGATGTCAGGAGAAGGATGAATTGAAGTCCTGTA
>NW_017314092.1:0-1217 GCF_000935625.1 Nanorana parkeri
ACCAATTAACCTTCAAGCATGTCTTCGGATGAAGCTAGTAAAGAGGGAAATAAGAAGTCTTATTTGATTAATCAACCCAGGTCAAGCAGGAAATGGAGCAGCAGGAAAATATTGAGGTCAGGATCAGGTGGGCAGTCTGGAACATGCAACCATGGTGTAAAATTATCCTAAAAGTCGATATATCAGGGTGGGTGGCAGGGGGATTATTTGTCATGGAATCTTGGTTGGGAGGGGTCTGTGCAGGTGATGTACAAACAGATAAAGAAAGGGTAATCAAATCTGATGGATGACAGATCCTTACTATGTACAGTATGTGGTCCATGAGCTTGGTCTTAATGGACAAGTTTATATTAAAGTAAAAACTTTTGAGCCTCCCTTCACTACCCCTTCACCTGTTTTAAGTTGAACCCTACCAACCTACACAGGTGCCTACTTATTTCTTTGCAATGGCGACTGGGTTTATAGCCTCGCTGCAGAAATCTTGTCCCATGCTGCCTATGCATCCACTCCTTATAGACATGAATGGGGCTTTATTGCAATGGTATGGGTATGCCCATTTAAGATGATAGGAAACTACTGCACAGGCATGGGCAGTGTGGAGATGCAACAATGCTGAGGCCACCTGTGTTGGAAGGAGTTACAGTAAGGAGACACCTGGTCTGGGGATTTTAGACTACAATAGGTTGGGGATTGATTAAATACAGCTTCATAGTTTGAAGTACTGGGATTTGAAAGGTTTAAATCCTCCAGAGAGATATTTCAACTTTCTTTGTATAAAGAGAGACAACATAGACTGCAGACATTTCAGTAGTCCCACTGTGCCTGGAGAGACATCTATTTCTTCTTTAAACCCAGCCAGTATTCTAGCCCGTGGAGCTGGATTAACTTCAGGGCAATACAAAGCCTTTGTAAATATTGGGGCACCTTGTTATTTCATACAAAAATTGTAGTATGTATTGCTAGGTGTCTGTGATCCTCCACAGGAAAAAATGATAATTTATGGCATGTGCACCACAATAGAACTTGGTCCAGTTGCAGTGTAATAGTTGAGGGGGGTTTCTGGCAGTGAGGAGTATCTCAATGAAGGCATATGCAACAAGAATGTACTGACTTGAGGGAGTTTTAAAGTCCTAGCATATACTATCCTGATATAACATCTGCATAGTAATAGGAATTCATACTAGAGTTGTTTTTGATAATGCGATCAAAGCTTACTT
>NW_017314093.1:0-1216 GCF_000935625.1 Nanorana parkeri
GGCCCAACGAAGTACTGATAGGGTGGTCATAATAATCTGACCACTCAAGTGTATATCATTTCCTGCCCTCTGAAGAGCTTACAATCTAATGTTTCTACCACAGTCACTGGGTCACTGGGTTGATGTTAGCAGATGACATTTAACCTACAAGTGTGTTTTTGTATCGTGAGACAGAACCCACACACAAGCATGGGGGAACGTGCATACTTGATGCAGATCGTGTCCCTGCAAGTCGCGGGTGCTAAGCACTGCACTGCCCACTGATCCAATTGCTTCTCATTCTTCGTTTCTTCATCCCATCACCCATAAATGTGGTCCTGGAGTGCCGGAGAAGGCTACTTCTCCCACACTATTTTGGATTCGGATTGCCAACCAGGTAAATCGAGTCATCTCGGCCAATAACTGGTGCAGGATGACTGACGCAGAATGGACACTTTTATGTTTTGAATTTTACAGTTCCGGCATTCCAGAGGGCGTCCATTTTAATTTTTTCTCACTCCCACACTGTTACCACAGTTTACAACTCAGAGCTTTCCCAGCATTTGGGTGTAATAAGCGGTAATGGTGTTTGTTCGAACGTCTGTTCCAATATTCCATTCACACAACCAGAGCTTGGCTATGGACGAGGGCTCACGGTTCAGTGAAAATGATCCTTCTGGGAAAATAACTGAGAGGATGGTGACTTCAAATGGAGACCTGTTGCGTGCTTAGCCTGGGACTGTACGACCAATGTGGAACATGTTGAAAATAGCTGTTGTCTAAGGGCATATTCAGACCTTTGCTGCATGTTAATGTGTTGCAAATGAATGGGCTGGCAGTCATTATTATTATACATGAATTATATAACGCCAACAGTGTGAGCAAAACTTTACAAAATAAAGGAAGACAGCACAGTTACAATACAGTGCAATAGGAGGACCTTGTTCCTGAGAGCTTACAATCTAAAAGGGAAAGGCAAATGATACAAAGAGTTAGTAACTGTGGGGGGATGAGTTGATGGGAATAGGTAAAGGTGCCAATGCATGGTAGTGGAACAATCAGTATGATAGCTAACTTTTTTTCGGGTTTGGTGAATATTTTTTTCTTTGCCATCAAATGACTGCATTCATTGCGTATTAATGAAAATCTGCTGTTATAAGTGGCCATCTCAAGGTAGCCATGGATGTCATGTCTCCAAGAAGCCATCTAGACCCAAAACAATTTTTTTCAATGGCAG
>NW_017314094.1:0-1215 GCF_000935625.1 Nanorana parkeri
ACTCACTTGTCTAATAATTTTAGGAAATTAATTTTCACTTAGCCTAAAGAGTAAGGTGAAAGTTTGTTTACTTCAATTGTCCACTCATGTGCAAGCCAAAATCTTGTTTTTTATTTTTCATGCACTTCATGGACACATTTTCCTCTTATTTACTAAGGTAAGTGAAATTACATCCAGTAAAGTGAACATTGATTTTGTAAAGGAAACAGCCACTGCTAAAAAAAATAACTCCACTCTCATTAGGATACATTCATCCTAACCACAGTGCCTAAGACCATAAGTTGCTTCGTGGGAAGTGACTGATGTGACAATATTTCTCTAAAGTGTTGCACAATATGTTTGTACAATATAAATACTGCAAAAAATGTTATTTAGAAACAATACACATACTTAGAATTAAAATGAAGATTATTTTCTTAGTGCTTCATTTATGTAAAAGTCTATTTCGGTTTTTATAGGCAGTATGCTAAGAGAAAAGTCTTTTCATACATTTAAATATTTGATTACATTATATACAGTATTTTGAGTCAATTAAGCCTGAACTATGCAGTCCATTTATATTATTCATAGTCCTCTTAAGCAAGTTTTGCTGCACTTTAAACCAGTAACAGAAATATCCTAAGGCACCTTTCATACATTCAAGGACACAATATTTATTTAAGTAAACATAAGAACTTCAATGTAACATTTTATCAATGTTTATCAGTTGATAGAAATACTGTTTTACATATCATATTATATAATGTGATCATAAGCTACAATCAAACCACAATCCAATAATTTTTTTATATAAGAGCCCATTTCAGTTTTTTTGGTAGTCTCGAGATACACATAATTTGCATGACCGTTAGCTAAGATGTAATCATAATGTCAAGTAATCTTCGGCTATTATATGCTGTTGCACATGTGGCATGAATCCACCCACTTTACTAAAAATTATAATTAAACCCCTTTTTGTATTTGTGTTAGAAATGCATTGTTCATTGCACGGCTTTTATGTAGGGCTTTATGGTTCATTTTGGCCTATCTTACACTGATAATTAAATAGCTTTTATTATGGATGGCTGGGTACCCCCCAAAGTCACCAAGCCTTAAATTTAAGAGGGGTAACTATATAGCAAAATGAGGTGCTACAAAACATCTGAGGCATGCACATTATTAAAATGCAGAGAAAACGGCGATAGTCTCCCTCCTGGCTAACATCATGGAGACAAC
>NW_017314095.1:0-1215 GCF_000935625.1 Nanorana parkeri
TAAAGTTAAATTAATAAGAAGTAAAAAATATGTAAACAAATTAATAAAGTTAAATAAATAAAAAGTAAAAATATAAAAAATACAAAAAAATTGAAAAAGAGTTTAGACTGCAGGTGATTAGACTGCAGGTGATTAGACTGCAGGGGGGGGGGAGCTCACAGACTGTTGGAGGGTTCTCCTTACAGGCTGTAATCGGCAAACAGCCTGTAGGGAGAAACCGCTGACAGTCTGTGAGGCTGCAGCGGGGAGAACCCCTTTCCCAGCAGATAACTGTGTGATAACCGTCCCGGGCACAGTTATCTGCCGGGACAGGGGTTCCATTTCTCTTGCGCTAGCGCTGGGACTGCCGCGACTGTTAGCGTGGGGGGCACACGGGGGGGCAAGTGATAACCTAGGGGAAAAGGCTGATAATGCTAAAAAGTTACGAGAAGCACTTTGTGAGATTCAAATTGAATCTGCCCAAATGTCTGTTTATCGTGATAGAGAGGACCAAAATGGAGATTTGATCAAATCTCTAAAGAATCATCAGAATATGAAAGGTCAAAATTGGATCTAGAAGAAGAATGTGAAAGGTTGTATACTGCTAATAGAAAACACCAGGAGGAGTTGGATAGCCAGAATCTGGCATATATGCAGAGGTGGACCTGATGGAAAACCTCAGGTCCCTCCTCTGCTGATTGACAGCAGGCAGTGGGCGGTGCAGTAGCCAGCCTGTTATTGGCTATTGTAATTTGAAATATCCAATAGCAGGATGGCTATTGCTCCCAGCAATTAAGTAAAAAACAAAATAGTTTAAAAAAAAAATTTAAAAAAAATAGGGCTGTTACTGATTAAAATTTTCGTGTTCGATTAGTCGAATTTTTTTAAAATCGATTAATTTTGATTAATTATAACGCACATACAGATCCAACTACATTGGCCTATACATATACAGCACAGCAATGAAGTAATAAAATGAACTAGGATCACACTAATCCAGCACGTTATTAATCTCACGTGCCCCACTCAATATGGCCGCCGCTTGAGTGGGGCAACTCAGAATAATAACGTGCTGGATTAGTGTGATCCTAGTTCATTTTATTACTTCATTGCTGTGCTGTATGTGTATGGGCCAATGCCTTGCCTGGGGCTCATGCAGAAAGATTTTTTAAAAATGTAAATCGATAAAAAAATGTAATCAAAAAGATTAACGATTAATCGAGAAATTAATCGTTA
>NW_017314096.1:0-1215 GCF_000935625.1 Nanorana parkeri
GCAGGTTGAATTTACATTTTACTTCAAAAAAGGGGATGTACATACATGAGGGAACATTGGGGAGAAAACAGTTATGATAAATCATATCTGCTAACTGTATCTAGGTGCCAGTTTGGCTGGCGGTGGCAGTTTTATTCCTGCTGGCATACACTTGCTTACAATATTAACAGGATAGTGAGTAAAGGAACAGCTGAAACTGTATGGCCCAAAAGGAAATAATATATAATACACAGTGAGAGTTTGTAGAACACAGCATCATTCTTTTTTTTTATTTAAATGACATACTCAACAGCAGGAAGGAGAGAAGTTAACAATTACTAACACTAGAATATTCAAATTTTTTTTATGTTATACATGTACAGCAACTAACTGCTTTACAAAAAAGCAAAATAATACAATATATTGTCACATGTATTTACAGTGTAGTAAATATACCTTTCTTTCTGTCAAATTTTACACAAAAAATATTTACAGATGAATTTACTGCATTAAAAAAGTAATGTTGCTAACACTTAAAAGTGACTTTCTATGGTAAAGTCTGTTGCATAACATCGGATAACACATGCTTAAGAGGGAGGGAAAAACTGGCTAAAACTGAATGTTAAAAACCTTATAGACTGCCCACACCCACAAGGGACAGGACATTACCCAGGCTTGCAAACCAACGTACATAGACTAAAACCAATATGCACATCAGAGATTCAAACTGTATCAGGTATGCTTAAGGGTAAACATGCAGTAATAAACCATGACTGGTATAACATTTGGAAAGAAAATGGCCAACTAATTTTAAGGTTTTTCTAATTAAAATAAATTTGAAAGAAAATCGACAACCAATAAAGATCGTGTCTGCCATTTTTATATCAATTTTAAAAGAGTACAAGCATCTGTTAGCTATGGGCACCACTTTTGCTTTGTATACAAGGCCAATTATTCATACAATTACATGTTTTATCTGATTGCAGAAATATTCAAAAATATAAAATGGAATATGCAGCTCACACAGACTGTCTATTTTTCAGGAAAACATATTAGGAAGTCATTTTTTTTGATACAGCTAAAGTTGCATCTTGAATTAAAGCACACTTCAGCGATACATTGCTTTTTGTGTTTTCAAATACAGTGGTTAAGGGAACTTTTGCCAAGCTTTTATTGTTGTATCTGACCCTTTTTAAAAAAAATAATATTTCCCTTCACTTCCTCTCTTAAAAAAAA
>NW_017314097.1:0-1214 GCF_000935625.1 Nanorana parkeri
CCAGAAGTGAATAGCCGAACGTTGTTTGGCTTACTTCACTTCGGCTGGGTTATTCACTCGGTTGCCTTAGGCAGCTTTGTGAATAACCCCCTTAAATGTAAAACTTAAAACAATTTAAAACAAGAAAAGGAGAGGATCCTGTTCTGTATAGGTTCAAATGCAGCTGATTGCATGCCTCCCGTGCGATAACTTATTTTTACACAGCCGGCCTATTAAGGGAGATCATTGGGCTTCAAAAAAACAGTACAGCATATGTAGTATAGTCCCATCACTACCATACTGCATAATATACAGTATAAAGATATTTTATTGCATACTAATGACAATTTTAATTCAGTCAGTATAAAAATTAATAGCAGACTTGAGTATCAAGTTATGTGCATTTGAAATGTATATTTTAATTGTAAGCTGAACTTGTGCCCATGCTATTGGTGGCCAGTTCCCAGCAGGTATAATTAACCTTTTCCTCTGGAGTTTGTTTGTGAATGCAGAAAGGGACTAGTGTTAAATTGAACAGCATGGTCTTACATTGTGTCTCTAATGTAAGGATGGCTTTATTGCCTGCTAAAGACCCAAAACTGTGTCACTTATTCTTCCCAAAGTGCATCCAAAATCAAAAAGCAGGGTCAGGAAATAGCTGTTCATTTTGAACATTTTTGCAGCATTTAGTGGATTTTTTCTGGGTGACTAGGTTAGGGGTAGGCACATTCAGCCCTCCAGCTGTGGGGAAAATACAAGACCCATGAGGCCTTGCAAGTAAGTTTCTAATAGCTACAAGCATGACTTATAGAGGCATAATTGGATTTGTAGTTTCACCACAGCTGGAGTGTTGAGGTTGCTTACCCCTGGCCTAGACAGACAGATACACTATATGGCTAAAAGTGTGTGGACACCTGACCATTGCACCTACAGTACTTACCTTACATCACTGGACTAGCATAGAGAACTGTCTATACTGCACAAGTGGGTTAAGAACTGGGACCTACCACGATTTTCTCTAATGCTAACCTCTAATTTCTCAATCTTCTACATAGAAATGCAAAAAACAGGCCAAGCTTATGCTAAACTAGGCTACACATTATATGCTAAACATTTGTGGACACCTGACCATCACACCTATACTATGGGGTTAATTTACTAATGGCAAAAAGGCTGTTCACTTTGGAATTCTCACCTTTAAAGGAGAACTATGGGGTTAAGGTTTTTCCCCATAG
>NW_017314098.1:0-1213 GCF_000935625.1 Nanorana parkeri
GATCCAAAATAAAGTTGTTATATAGTATGGATGTATTGGTTAGTTCTCGGATAAATTGTCCTATGACCTCAAGGGCGGCCTCTCGTGTGGGGTATGCTACTATAGAGGGCCTCCACATCTATTGTCACTAGCCACGAGTCAGGTGGGATCATAATTCCATCTAGGTGTTTAAGTAGGTCTGAGGTATCCCTAAGGTATGAAGGTAATGCTAGAACATGTGGCCTCAGATGATCATCCACTACTCGGCTTGCTGCTTCAGTTAGACTGCCTAAGCCAGAGACAATGGGTCTCCCCGTGGGGTTGCTGACACTTTTATGAGTTTTAGGTAAACAAAAGAAGGTTGGGAGTTTTTGGAAATGTAATGTCCAGATAATCTTGAGTTTCTTTGGAGATCAAATCGTTAAGGAAAGCCTGGTAAATTATACCTAGGTATTCCGCATGATGGTCTTTGATTACATTTTTATCTATGATCCGATACCAATCTGTGTTGCCCAATATTTTAAAGCATATGTCCTCATATTGCTTTTGATTTAGTACTACAATGTTCCCGCCTTTATCAGCCGGTTTTATAACCAAATCTGTGTTTTTGGCCAATTGTGTCAGAGCATCCTGTTGCCCCCGTGATAGATTACCATATTGTTGTTCGGTGCAGGTCAGCCCTTCAATGTCTTGAATTGCATTCTGTAAGAAGGCCCATATATTAGGGTTAGATTGTAGTACCGGGAATTTCTTAGACTTATTTTTAAAATTTTTAGGGGGCGGGGAGTTGGGTTCGGATGTTGTTAACGTTCTATCTGATGTGTTGCCCTCAGGATCCCCCTCTTCGAGGAGTGACATGAGGTCCCTTAGTGCCCGGAAAATCCCTCATGGTGTAACCCTCCCACCGTGCAAGGTCCTCCGCCAGTTCTCGACTAGTGTTGGAGCTTTTATCATGAATAACTCTAAAGAGGAGATTTCTAGCAAATAGGTGTAAGTACTTCACCATTTCAAATTTGTCAAAAATTGTTAGAGGGGGAGAAGCTGAGACCTAGGCTCAGGATCTGCCTCTATACCACATCAAGTGGATCCTTTTTTGGACTTGAACATATTGGGGTAAATATACGGGGAGGTGATGTGGATCAAATGATCCTTCGCAAGGAGACGGAATGGATCTACAAACTAAAAGCCACACTGCCCCCAGGCCTAAATGAAGCCTTAAGCTTTAGACCCTTCT
>NW_017314098.1:2332-3443 GCF_000935625.1 Nanorana parkeri
AAAAAACATAATTTAAAAAAATGAATACAATTTATAAAAAATAAATATAAAATGTGTAAAAAAAAAAAAAATTTAACTAATAAAAAAAGCACAACCCTCCCCCCCCCAACACACAATATATGTTACTTAAATTGGGAAAAGGGGGAATGGGTAGAAACAGTGTTTAAAAGGAGAGTGCCACACCCCTGGTTTTATGTTGCAAAAAAGAGGGTATTTTGGAGATTGGGGTTTTTTAGGCACTCGAGACAATAGTTTAATATAAAAATTGATTGTCTGGCAAGCCTTGCTCGGATAGACAGCGATGGCCTCTCATGGAATGAATCATTAGACAGACATGCAGGGTCCTAGCATGAGTGTATAAGACACAGATGCGGTTATCTTGACTGACTCATTCCACTGCCTGGACGAAAGTTAAAAAACGTTTTAAAAAAACGTGTTGAAAAAACTCTCAAAATTTCTTCAAATATTTGACAATACTTTATGAGGGCATCCGCTGGCTCATCCGTGGACTGAACACCCTCAGACCTGAGGAAGCGTGGCAACACGCGAAACGCGTCGTCGCTACTCCACCAGTCCCAATCTCCTGAATTCAAAAAACTGCGAGATTATACCTCTCTTTGAGACTTTGTATACAATATAATATGCAGCAACGCACTAGTGACTGTTAATGGTTGACATGGCCAGTTGACTCGACAAAGAGATTATAAACCATTGTTAGGATAGCAACCTTGAACCACCTTGAACCAACTGTATCTAACAATCACCTTTTTCCAAGGGCCATACCAAATACAATTAGAGGTAATGGATGGTCGCATACACCCAATAATATCCTTTGTTCCATCTTGATTCGATGTCAAATACTATGATTAAACTTCTCGGCTGTCTAGTCAACTAGGATATGTCAACCAGAATGTAGGGGGTGCGACCTACAATTAAAAATCTGTTTGCATGAATTTAATAATATATTTATGTGACTACTAGGGATGTCCCGATACAGGGCATTTTGACAAGTACTTGTACCCCCGATACAAAGCGCCGAAGCTTGCGCTATGTTTTTTTTTTAACTTTAACTTCCGTGGTGGCTGTGCGGAGGAGCGTCGCATCACTGCTG
>NW_017314099.1:0-1212 GCF_000935625.1 Nanorana parkeri
ATAACTTTTATGCTTCCCAGATAACTTATTCCTGGGTTTAGCCTCACTTACACTCATTTACAAGTGTTTAACTCCGTTTTGCCACAGAAACCAAGGCAAAACGGTCTCGGAAAGTAGAAAAGTCTTATTTGCATGAAAGCAGCGAGACTGAATGCATCTAGATGCTGCTGTACATCTAGGTGTGCATTCGGCTATAGCAAAGCATTAAATGCTTCCAGGTGAGTTTTGAAGTTGGCTCCAAATGAAGCTGGACACACGTGCGTTAATTCACCAGTGCATGGGGCCTAATGTGACCTATCATTCACAAAATCGCTATTGTTTTATACAGCAAGAAAACAAAAGGGTAACTGCAACAATAATACCTGGATTTAATAAACTATCAACAGAAAAACTTACATATGTTATTTGATTTATCATCAAAGGGATCTGTCTTGGAGCAACTGCTATTTAATGTGTATATTAATGATATTAAGGTTAGAATTAAGAGTTCAGTTTCAGTGTTTGCTGACTATAGCAAATAATGCAGGTTAATACATTACGCACGGGATGTATCATCAATACAGGAAGACCTATATAGAATAGAGGAGTGGGCACCTACATGGCAGATGACATTTAGTATTAAAAAATGTAAATGTATGCGCTAAAAATAAAAATATGCATTCACAATATTCTTTGGGAAGGGCTCTTTTGGGTGAATCTGGGATGTAAAAGAATTTATGGATCCTTGTATATCACAGACTGAGGAACAGCATACAATGCAAATCAGCAGCTAACAAAACAAGGAGAATACTCTCTTGTATTATAAAGGGCATATATTCAAAAGATATATAACCATATTAGTGCCCCTTTATAAAACACTGGTTCAGTCTTATTTTGAATATGCAGTTCAGTTTTGGTCACCAATCCACACAACTGATATAATTGAACTAGAAAGAGTAACAAAATGAATAAGGGGGTTGGAGGACCTCAGTCATGAGGACCGATTACAAAGATTGCATTTATTCACTCTAAGGAAGAAGAGCTTAAGGGGATAATATGATCAGAATGTATAAATATATCAAAGGTGATTATATAGACTCTAATAACCTGTTTATTCTAAAATCCTTGAAGACGATATGTGACCAAAAAGTAAAGGTTGGATAAAACAAGGTTTAATCTTAAATGCACAATGCAAAGATACATTTTTTTAGACTGAAATTACAGTATATTGTA
>NW_017314100.1:0-1211 GCF_000935625.1 Nanorana parkeri
TTTTTTTACATTGTTATAAAACATTTATTATTACCCAATTTATTGGGTAAAATATAAAAGTCGGGGGTCACGTCGGGCAAAAAGACACCAAACATGTCGAGCCGTAAAATTGTGCGCAGCCGCCAGATGGCAAAGAAATACCATGCCTAAAATCTCCCGTAGGCGACGCTTGAAAAGATTTTACCGCTCATCAGTTCCGTGTCATCAGGTGGCCCTAAAATAATTTCTCTCACTGCGACGTTCACGCCGACGTGTGTGGCAATCGTTGTTTCTGCACGTGGGCACCCGACGCGTATTTACGTATATAAGTGCGTGTGCGCGGGGGTGGGGGACCTAAAACTTTTTTGGGTGTTTTTTTTTTTTTTAATGAAACTAATTTTGTTGTTTTTTTTAAACTTTTTTTTTTTTTTTACATATAACTCGATTCCTAAAAATCCGCCAATGTGATGGATAGAGAAACAAAATCACAGGTCCTCTTAATGAAGACATTGAGGGTTCCCCAAGACCCTTAATGTCACCCGGGGACCCCCAAAGAAGCTGATGAAGACAGAGATCTGCTCCACCAGCTTCTTCTTCTGGCTCCCAGACGCAGAAATGACAGCTAAAGGAGGAAGTGATGTCACACACGTCGCTTCCGACTTCAGAGAGAGAGAGATCGGCGCCGGGGGAAATGCCGCTCTCTCTTCGAGCAGCCGCTGTGCCGCCGGTCCTGTCAGTCCCGCAGGGGGGACAGCGGTGCCTGGGGTAACCGGCTGCAGCTACGGAGGGGGGGAGGGGGCACCGCACAATTTAGGGTTATACAAGTGATCGGTCGGCTAAAGAGACCCGGTAACGGCTGTTATCCTTCCCGGCGGGCTTCTGTTTGACATGGCCCGTGACGAGCAGAAAAAAAAAAAAGACGTACATTTACGTGACCCTGGCGGGAAGGGGTTAAACAAAATAACAATTTTACGATGCTGCAGATTTCAGGAGCGCAATATGGCTGCCGGTAAGCGTTGCTGGTCAAAGAGAACCTGTCACTGCATCTGTAATGTGTGACATCGGAGGATTGCTCGATGTTGGTTCCAGGGCAGGATTCACCTCGGCAGCAGTACAAAGTCCCATGTTTGGCCCGGTCCTGGCAGGGGGGGGATGCCGTTTGTGTTTTTGGCCGTGTTGTATGTCATCATGCTGTGACGACATGGTGATCAGTTTATAAGATAAATGTGTAT
>NW_017314101.1:0-1209 GCF_000935625.1 Nanorana parkeri
CATCATGGCATTTTGATATTTGCATAACTCCTCCCAAAAGCACCGCCCACTGCTTGCATCAAGTCTGAGGGCTCTTGAGAGAAGTAGCGAGTCAGGGTGCTTTTTTACTCCCATGAAGATAAAGGTAGAAACGGACTGCCAAACCCACATCTGGCGCTCTCCTCATCCTACAAAGATGACTAAAGACGTACCGATCCCTTCGCAGGTAAAGCGGGTCACACGTGTGTATTATCGGTGGATTTATCTGTATAGCCGGAGTTCTGCTTTATATTCTGTTTTCACATCTTCTCCGTCATTCAATGTCTCCCCTCCCCCCCCAGGTCACCATATTCTTCTCGGACGTTGTGGGCTTCACCTCCATATCGGCCTCGTGCACCCCGCTGCAGGTGGTGGAGATGCTGAATAATCTGTACGTGTGTTTTGACACCCGGATCGAGTCATTCAATGTCTATAAGGTGCGTCCCACCATACAGCTGCCCTACGACACCCTTTATAGGGAGCCCGCCTTTAAGTGACAGCGGCTGTGACGCCATCTGTATTAAAGTGTACCTGTACTCGGCTACAGATCCGTGCGCTGCCCAGAGGAGTGACATGAGTCCCACTAGAGGCGGCCGGAGGACTCTACAGGAGCTATGAAAACCTTGCTGTGCTGTGTGGCTGGAATATTGATTGCATTGCTGACGTTGGCCCCCGTCCTTTACCGCCACTTGTATAATAAGCCTTCCCACTGACCAATAACAGGCTACCTGGCGCGGAAGTGGGCGTAACCATTAAATGTATATTTTTGGGGTTCCATGGGGGCCCTTCAAGGGATGTGAGTGCGGTACATTTAGAGCAGCCCTGGCATCACATATCTTTCTTCATATTGAGTCCATGTATTGTGTAACACTTCCCGGTATTCATTACCTCTCATAGTATTCCCCTCTGATGGAGACATTATCTGCTTTGCGCTCCGGAAGGACGGCACCATCTTTCTTTAGGTATCATCCAGGGCTACCATCTATGTCTTGGACTGAGATTCTCTCTCAGAGATGATACAATCATGTAAATCCTGGTGCCCAGGCAGCGGGGGCGTCCCGGGGCGTGGTGACACCCGGAGCTGCCACTGGGTGACGCCCCACCATGACATCATTGTGCATGCACATGATGACGTCACGCGCTGTAACCCGCCGGTGGCCATCTTGGTGATGGACGCCGGCAGAGAGAGGA
>NW_017314102.1:0-1208 GCF_000935625.1 Nanorana parkeri
CCCGCCCCCTCCCCGTCTGTTCCTCCAGTCAGCGCTGGAGGTATAGAGCGAGGGGAATCCCTGCGGGGAGCAGTGAATGACAGACAGCCACGGCTCTCTGCAGGCAGAAGATCGGGAACTGAGTGATCAGCGATTTGTGATCGTTCAATTCTCGATCAAAAGAGCCTAGGTGTGACCACTTCAGTGTCATACCTTGGCTCTAATTATGGAGATGAGTGTATTTCATTCTCCCCATAATTCTCCTTTAAAATGTCATCTCTGTGCTCCTAAGCTCTGCTCTTTATGCAGTTATCCAGATCTGCTAACCCTGAGCACTGCCTTGGAATCTGTACCCGGACTCTGCTTGACTGGGCTCCTGCCTGTAATGTGATCCGTGGGCATTGGTCACATTGTGGTTCCCCAAGACATGTACAGGTTTGTTGGCCACAGAAAGCTGTACAAGTTCAGGGCCATGGCACAGCCTCTGGTGTGACCCAGTCCCTGAAGATTCACTAGTGAGTATGCCCATGGGGTGAATTTAACCTGGAATGTGACCTTTGTATATTGGCCGTAGTGCATTCTCTAGGTCCACAACCATGGCAAGTCTCTGAGGACTCTTGATATATATATCAAGAGTCCTCAGAGACTTGCCATGGTTGTGGACCTAGAGAATGCACTACGGCCAATATACAAAGGTCACATTCCAGGTTAAATTCACCCCATGGGCATACTCACTAGTGAATCTTCAGGGACTGGGTCACACCAGAGGCTGTGCCATGGCCCTGAACTTGTACAGCTTTCTGTGGCCAACAAACCTGTACATGTCTTGGGGAACCACAATGTGACCAATGCCCACGGATCACATTACAGGCAGGAGCCCAGTCAAGCAGAGTCCGGGTACAGATTCCAAGGCAGTGCTCAGGGTTAGCAGATCTGGATAACTGCATAAAGAGCAGAGCTTAGGAGCACAGAGATGACATTTTAAAGGAGAATTATGGGGAGAATGAAATACACTCATCTCCATAATTAGAGCCAAGGTATGACACTGAAGTGGTCACACCTAGGCTCTTTTGATCGAGAATTGAACGATCACAAATCGCTGATCACTCAGTTCCCGATCTTCTGCCTGCAGAGAGCCGTGGCTGTCTGTCATTCACTGCTCCCCGCAGGGATTCCCCTCGCTCTATACCTCCAGCGCTGACTGGAGGAACAGACGGGGAGGGGGCGGG
>NW_017314103.1:0-1208 GCF_000935625.1 Nanorana parkeri
GAGTTTACTCACAGTTACAGCAGAAAGCTCAGGTTTCAGAGCCACGGCCGGCCGGGTTGCCGGGGGAACACTGACGCGGACACTCTCTGGGAAAGAAAACTTGCACTGAGCATGTGCAATGCAAAACAGCCAGGACTTTCCCTAGTCAGCTCGGTGCTCTGAGGAGGAGCTGCTGATCGATCATCTATGTCTGGACTAGCAGCTGCTTCTGTCCATGACAGTGCCAGAGTGACTCGATAGCTTCATTTCCACTCGCCCACACGCAATTTTCACTCGTAATTTGCGAGGGGGCGAGTGGAAATGTTGAGCCCTGCTGTAATGTGTGCCTTACTGTAATCCATGGTAGTTTCCCTTCTCTTTGCTGCTCTTCCTTTTAAATCCTCATGTCTTCTCATGCTTGGCAGAACTTCTGTTTTGCAGCAGACTGCTTTGTCTCTGGAATGGATACATGGTGTCTGTGTGCAGAATCACAACCTGAGCCAGCATTACAGGAAGAGGCACTCAGCTGCAAAGGGAAGTTATCCCCAAGCATGAGAAGAGATACAGATTTAAAAGGAAGAGCAGCAAAGAGAAGGGAAACTACCATGGATTGCAGTAAGGCACACATTACAGTATTGTTTTATGTTAAAAAATCTGAGGGTTTAATGTCACTTTAAGTACTGTAGAAGTTATTTTCATATTTCTGGCCAAATCTTGTTAAATTACAGGAATTCTTCCTCTCATCCGCCACAATTGCTTCCCATGGTGCTAATACTATGTATAAACACAGTTTTTTATGATTGAAAAGAAAAAATGAAATGGTGTGGTCCCATCTCCAAGATCTAACCAGTCTAGCACAGTACCCCATGGTAAGGGAGTGGCGAGTGTGAGGCACCTTGCTATTTGGATTATTGCCCACATGCCCTTTTGGGGGTGTTGTGAGAGGGGTTCCCTATAAAATGTTCATCAAGGCATTGTTGCTCAGGGTGGGGTACCAGCAAGGAGTAGGAGGCTGGCTGGAACCCCTACCTGGGCAAGGAGGTGGTCCCCCTGCTAGGTCTGCTGATTTTAGGTAAGGTTCTTCAGGTAAGTGAATAAGTAAAAATATAAAACTGAACACAAAAAGCTATATTATTTTTATAAGCTAATATATTTACCTTTCCAGGTCCAGTGATGTGTGAAGATGTCCCTCTGTGCCGCCCCAATAGGGGCATAGAATATGAGATGCA
>NW_017314104.1:0-968 GCF_000935625.1 Nanorana parkeri
AATCATACTCTCCTGTTCAAAGTTCTTCATTTAACCCATAAATCCTTTTTATTACTACTATCCGTGCCAGCAACAAGTTTAGTTGCTAGTTCTTAGGCAATCCCACCTTGTCTTTTTATTACTGGCTTTTTTAATTTTAATTTTAGATTGTTATTGATTTGAGGACAACCATCACCTTTTGCTGCTGTCCTGTGCATAGCACACTACTTTTATTTGGCTGATGCAAGAATTTCCCTTAAAAACAGGAGGATGTTGTTGAAAGGAGTGACATTTAGGGATTTGTATTTGTTTTAAGGATATAATGGTTTTTCTTTATGTAGATAGGGCCATTTAAAAAAAAAAAATTCAGTTGTTGTGACTTGTTGTTTATAACATGCATCTGTACATGATTGTATAATGGAATTGAATCCTCAATCTATTTTCTTTTATGTGAACATATACAACTAAATCAGCTACATCACTCATATCCACAGCCCCCTTATCCCCATAGTAAACAAAAAAGTTAGATATAGATCAGTTATGCCTACTTTCCCTGATTTAAACTAGCCATTTTTTTTTAAGTAGGCTGGCACTCTTAATTCCTGTATGAAAACACATTTTTGTGTATTCTTGTTGACTACAACTATCTTGCCGCTACGCAATTTTTACACAGCTGTATCTAGGAGTTTGCTAGAAATTGGGCAGAAACAGGACAGCCTCAGTGAATACTTGTCAATTTCAATCTGCCAGTCTACCACATTTAGGCTTTGGGGCAGGGGCATTGGTAGAACACTGACTCCTCTCTTTGACTAAACTCAAAATGCAATTTAACAAAAAAAAAGGAAAACAAGAAACAGCATTTTTTCTTGAACATGATTGGGTGATGGAAGTCAGCAGAGCTTTCCCTCATTCAATACACTGTAAGCTAAAGGCAAACTCTCCCCCCCTCCCCCCCATGCAAATTCCTTGCAAAGCGAACAGTTTATTTG
>NW_017314104.1:2213-3421 GCF_000935625.1 Nanorana parkeri
TTTCCTTTCTGATCAACTTCAATACTTGCTTCTTTATATATATAAACATTGTGGACGCATGTATACCAAACTGGACTGGTTTTTTACTAGGAAAATTTGAGAAAAAGGAGAGAGAGAGAAGCAGGATGCCATTGATGACTTCTCCATCTAAAAAAGCTAGTTTCCTGGAGGTTTCCTGAAGATTATTTTTAAGACAGCCAGGAAACTAACATTTTCAGAAGAAAATCAACAAAGGCTTCCTACACATTTCACTTACTGAAAGGTTTCCCTTCACATGTTTAGTATTTATCTTGGAGCAGTAGATTTATGGAGTTAAATAAGGTCAGGAATTAAAGTGAATTAATGCTTTGCTCATATAGGGTACAGCAACAAGTTCACTTTAATGGTGCACCCACCAGCCTATACTTATCTTCCCTTCATACTCCTGCTGTTTTATTCGATCACTGGGACCAAAGAACCCTGTGTACAACTTAAAGTTCAGACAGAACTCTGAATTTTCCCCACATCCATGTGACTGCGCTAGCACAATAATCAATCACCAGTACTTTTAATAGAAAACTCTGGAGGCAGAATTACATGCTCTTCATACCCAAAAACACTGGGTATTTTCCTTTGCTCCTAGTGACAAACACTGTGACAGAAAGTCCTGGTGGGGCCACTATTAAAGTGAACCAGTTGCTTTGCCCTTCATAGGCAAAGCACAGGTAAGAATTCCGGTTAAATATTTTTTTTTTACAGTGGGGCTACCCCACCCTGCAAAGGTTAAGTGCTTGTTTTGTCTAGGGGGCTCAAAGAAAACTCACATGATTGACTCTAGACATGTGCGATCACCTCGGTATGCAATCCGGCTGGCTGGATCAGGCAGACGCGGCCCTGTAATCAAGCGCTGTAGAGGGCAGCCCGTTGGGTCCTTCTGAGGACCCCCTTGAGGACCGAGCAGCCGCCGATTGCAGAGCCGCATCGGATGCGGTCCGGCCGGCCAGCCAGGTGCAGGTGACAAACAGGCGGCAGAGGGAGAGAACAGCTGCGGCCACAGCAGACACCCCCCCACAACCAGGGTCCATGGAGCCCCCCCACTGACCACCAGGTAAGGTGACAACATTTTTAAAAACAAAATCCGGGGACATTTTATCCCCGGGAGCATAAAACAAACTTTTTTTATATAATGCCTCCCGTCTCCCACGCTGTTAGAAGCTGCATATGGCGCG
>NW_017314104.1:4477-4836 GCF_000935625.1 Nanorana parkeri
AATGATAGGCAGCGAATCTCATGTTGTCTATATTGGTATGCAATTGTTTTCCCAGTATGTTGAAGCAAACCAAACTGGTATATATGTTGATCATAACAAGTAAGTATTTGTTTTAAATGCCAAAAATCTTAATGACAATCGCTTTTAATAACAAGTCCTTACTGCACTATTCTGAATTATTGGTGCTTGGATTTATTATATTTAAAGTGTATGTAAATCCTAACAGTTAACTTCTCTTATCTGCTCCCTTTGGTCTGTTACATACAGTATACCATTGAATCTGGTAACACTGTTCTGTCTGTTTCCTTGACAAAGGAGGCCATCATGTCCCCAAAATATTATCTTGGTCTAACGAAACT
>NW_017314105.1:0-1206 GCF_000935625.1 Nanorana parkeri
TTGCTGGCATCTCATATCTATACCTTTGGAAACCTGGAACCTTTATCCCTATAATGGGAACACATTCTATTTAAGGTTTTAAAGATTTTCTTAAGGTTTTTATTTCTTGTTATTGAAATTATACCTACTTCGGTTTCATGAAGCACAATAACATGCCCTATATATTTTAATGAATTTGCTGGACATAATTCTTTACAAATGTAGGAACATGAGTGATTTTTTTTATTGCCACAGCTATTGTTCCAATCCATATCAGGATGAAACCCAGGATGTTATTAGGATGTCATGATCTAAGGTAAGGGCAGCAGTGCAACAGACTAGTACTGTACATGCAACCCTGAACAATACTACAAAATCTATACACTAGTAAGTATTTATCACATATGGTAGATTCACAATATACTTTAGCACATGTCTTTTAACATTACATTATCAGTTCCGAGAAGGATACAAAACATCCAGTTAATTATATAGATGTTTGACAAATTTAGTATCAGTACAAATGTCAGTGTATAGGACACGTGCAATGCCCACTGGAATGTTTAAATTGATATCCATTTTTCTGTGCCCGGGGAGCTTTTGACTTCCAGGCATACACCTACAGAAGGCTTTGACCTCTGCTTGACTGTGATTTAGACCCTATTCAACACATAAATCTCATAATTTAACAGTTCAATGTGGTAGCCTGTACTGGCCACTAAATCTTGTACACTGGACTGTTAAATGATATTTTAGCTCTGAGGTGAATATGGCTTAGCTTTAGATCAGGCAGAAGTTGAAGTCTGCTGCATAGCATGTGTCCAGTATCCTTGGACTACCAGGCAACACTAAATAGTATTTAAGGATTAACAAATGTAATTGCTGTCCACACTTAGGGGTGTATTTATAAATGTGTTTATCCAGGATTTACACAACTTTCCCCCAGGATTCACACATTTCCCGGTTGAGTGCAATTAGAACAATTTGTGAATTTTGGGTGTATGTTGTGTGATTCTGGGTAAAACTTTTATAAATAGACCCTTTTGTAATATCACACTTTTATCCAACGTACATGTTTATGTTAAATATAACTTGGAATAATAGCTGCCTAAGTTACATACTTTATATGTAGTACTCAGTGGTTAAACTTGGCTTACAAATGTATTAAATTTAACACACATAACTATTTAAAAATAATCCTTACAGTAACAGGTTAATTTAATAAGG
>NW_017314106.1:0-1205 GCF_000935625.1 Nanorana parkeri
ATTATTATTATACAGGATGTATATAGCGCCAGCAGTTTGCGTATTGTATATTGTACAATATAAGGAAAACATTACAGTCACTATACAATTCAAGACAAGATAAACATATAAGCCCTGCATTCAAAGCCACGCCCCTCCTCCTCCAATGACATTGGACATAGTGGCTGCCAAGACAATACTGGATGGTGACAATGCACGTACCCCAACCGGACGTTTCAGGTAAGCGGCACAGAGCAAACTGGGGGCCGGCGGCACTAAACGCACCAGATGTAAGTGTTTCTGGAGCGTTTGAAAGTCTAACATTTGATGTCCTCTGCTCACCTTACATATAACAAACTGTGCGACTTTAATACCGCTGGAGTGCACAGAAAATTGCACCGGACCCTTTTCTCCCAATGCAGCGGGCCGCGAAGCACTGTAGAGGGGGCATTAATGTGTTACCCCCCATCTGATGGGCCCGTAACCCTCTTGCTGCCAGAGATGTTTTGCTGCACTTGTGTTAAAATGCACATTTTAGGCCTGAATATTAATTACACCCCCCCCCACTCCCCGAATGATATATTTCCTGATGGCAGAGACCCTGGAGGGTAACATGGCGGCAGTTGCGCCTGTTTTTAACTGTTTATTACACCCTCAGTGCACACAACAAAAATATACCTTTTTTTTTGGTAAACTATGAGGTTTTGCTGAATGAATAGTCACCAAACATGTCAAGCAGCAAAACTGAAATGGTGAAAAACTACGGTACCCATTAGACCCCTAATGTCACCTTTGCATTCCAGTGAAGCTCGGGCTTGATCAGCTTCTTCTGTGGCTTGGTATGCAGGTCAACGTCAGTAACAGCCGGGCAGCGCCCGCAAGGCAGAGACGGTCGTACAGGCCGAGGTCATTAACAGCGGCGGACTGACCGTTCGGGTACTCTGGCACTGCCTGAGGGCCCACGGCTATGAGGGTGCCTGCGGCGGCTGCCAACTGTCGTGCTGTGTAACTTAATGTCCCACGATGCCTTCGTCCAGTGTTATGTCCCGGGCGGCTCACTGGGGGCTGCCAACGGGGGGGTACAGGTGTCAGTGAAGGAGCTGCGGTAGCGTCAGGAACTCAGCACGCCTCTATATGTGTACGGCCATGGCAGACAGGGCCACCTATAGGGGAATACCAGGGGGCCTGGCGGGGGATGCCTTTGGACAGCCCTAGTGCAGCATCCA
>NW_017314107.1:0-1205 GCF_000935625.1 Nanorana parkeri
CTTTGAAAAGGAAAGGTGGATGCTGATTGGTTGCCATGCACTTCTGCTCCATATTTTGTCTGCTCCAGGTTTGATAAATTCCCCTCACTTTGTCTAAAATTCACAAGGAGGAGAGTGGGCAAGACAGGTAGAGGGGAGTAAGACATGAAACCATCTATCCAAAATTTGATTTGTTGGTCCTATGGTTAAAGCCCAACTCTAGGCAGATATAAAAAATGACACATTAATGCAGCTCTGTATTTATTAATACATAATTATTGTATTGTGTAAATCCCAGCAGTGTAAGTACCTGAATTAAACCTGGTATCAGCCTCTTGTTCTGTACAGCAGAGCTCAGATTAGAAGCAGTACAAGCAATCAGTTGTGTTGCAGTTATCATTTGCTATCAAGTAATATATTGATAGCAGGAGAGAGCAAAGTGACAGGGAAGTGAGCTCACCAGTCAGCTGCTTCTCCCTTTATTGTCCATTCACAGGGTGGAGGGTAAATGTTACGTAACTGCAACAGCAAAAAATAAGGTCCCCTTCCCTACCACACAGTGCTGTGCTATATGGGAGGTCTGTGTATATTTCAGAACTAGATAGACAGAAATACAAATCCTTTGGCAGGTAAACATCTCCCATGTACAGTATGTATTTCATATGTTTATTTAGCTGTTTGGAGTTCAGTATCAATATAACATAGACACCATGCTTTCTACAAAAATAGCATTCATGTTTTTCTAAAATAATTGCATGGTACAAGTGTTGGTGTTTGTACAAAACAAAATCAACATCCAGGTGTTCTTAGTACAGTATAATGTCCTTATGTAGTACGTACCCAGGGACTACCATTATTCCATCACCCAAACTTGCATTGTCATATATTTGTTCACTTCCCTGCAAATTTTCACATCTCTGTGATCATTTTTTAATCAGGAGTGAGCTGGATCTAATAAACAATGGCAGCTATAGTAGATGGAACCCAGGCTGCTCAGATTAAAGTGCTTGCATCCCAAAATTACCATCAAGTAACCTATAAGTGGGAGTAAGAGGCAGCCCGCCCTTACCCACCCCCTTTCATATGAGTGGAAACGTCAGCATTAAGAGTGGTAGGGAAGTGATGTACAAAAAATGGGCAGAATTTCATGTCTCATGGGCAGGGCCCTCCCTTACCATCTTGTCTTAATTTGTATTACATAGTATTTGAGGTTGAATAAAGACATT
>NW_017314108.1:0-810 GCF_000935625.1 Nanorana parkeri
CCCCTGTCACGGCAGAGAGCCGTGACAGGATCGAGAGGTGAGGGAACCCGGTATGTTTTCCCTCACCTCCCGATCTACTGAGCCGACCTGTGACAGTCTCATTGTCACAGATCGGCTTAGAACTATGACGTGAGTGGAAATCACTCATGTCATAGTTCTCCTTTTAATCACATCATTATCTTCAGTTTCATCTGTGTTTTGTAAGGTTGGATCATGTGTCAAATGACCCAACCTCATTCACCAAGAGACCAGCTACATTCTATAAGGTGAGGGTCAGGTATGTATGAAGATAAAATAAAAAAGAGCGTGCAATACATGGGCATAATGAATTGTAAGTTTTTAAGCCCTATTGACCGCACTGTTCCTCAGAGTGCATATGCAGGGGTTAATGGATTGTAAATCTCTCCAGCCCTTTGCCATCACTGTTCCTCAGAGTGCAAATGCATGAACTTCTGGATTATAACTCTCATCACCAGTACTGGTCCCCAAAGACAGAGTAAGCTGCTAAATTTGTGATGAAAGGTCCGCTTCAAGCCGTGATACAGCTGCTAAACATGCAGCATCCTGCGTCCAGCTAGTGGATTGCATCACAAGGATTGTACAACCTTTAAGCAGTACTTGGCCTGCAATCACCTGGCAGGAATGCTGTGCCAGGTTTACCCTGCAGGGGCAGCAGTGAATAAACAGGAGAAGGATGGAGGTCTGAAGCCTTCCCCAGTGGTGATGTACTTTATGAACTGTCTGAGGCCTTAAGGTGCCCATACACCTTAGATTATCGGACGATAATCGTATGCGATCGACTTTTCGTCC
>NW_017314109.1:0-1204 GCF_000935625.1 Nanorana parkeri
ATGGTGTACATATCTATGGGGTGTACGGGGGGAGGGGGATAATATGAATACTTCTGGAGGAACTTTGTGAACGTCTGTGGTCAGGCCATGATACAGAATCCGTCTCTGTTTGGAGATTAGGACACGAAGCGCGTGACTTGCAGAGAAGATATTTGTGTCAGCACAGCGCTGGTTACGCCTTTGTTTTCAGCAGTTTCTGTGTGAAGCACAAAGGTGAAAACTTTCACTCGGTAGCTGGAAAAAACATCAAATATGTTCTCATGTCAAGTCCATGCATGCTAAGGGGCGGGCCAAGGGGCGGGCATTAGAGGTGGCTGCCTGGGGTGCATCAGCCGAAGGGGGGGTGGGGGGCAAAAAGGGAAGATGCTGAAACCTACACTGTTGGGGTAGTTCTCATTGGCAGGGTAACTTTCACCATTTCTCAGGGTGAGGGGAGACTGAGGAAATGCTTCTTCTTGCCTGGAGCAGACTGATCACTGGGGGAGGGGAGACGGAGGAAATGCTTCCTCCTGCCTGCAGCAGACTGATCACTGGGGGGAGTGGAGACTGAGGAAATGCTTCCTCCTGCCTGCAGCAGACTGATCACTGGGGGGAGGGGAGACTGAGGAAATGCTTCCTTCTGCCTGCAGCAGACTGATCACTGGGGGGAGGGGAGCCGGAGGAAATGCTTCCTCCTGCCTGACGAAGCCTGATCACTAGAGGGGAGACTGAGGAAATGCTTCCTCCTGCCTGCAGCAGACTGATCACTGGGGGGAGGGGAGACGGAGGAAATGCTTCCTCCTGCCTGCAGCAGACTGATCTCAGCCTGTAGTGTGGTATATATCTCACATTGTATACAGAATGTGTATCCTGACATTCCAGTCGCAGTCCGGGCAGTAGAACGGGAAATGACTTCCCTGAGGAAATGTGGATGACGGCTGTGGAATGTGGCGGGTAAGGGAAGGTCGTCCATGTTCTGGGAACATTCTGTGCGGATCTTTAGCGGGAGGTTGTCGGTTGTATCACAGATTCTATTTATGATTATTTTATTAGTCTTATATAATAACAGATACAACGATGACGCAACAACGTAACCAGCAAACCTGAAATGTCACCGCTCATCATCATCTCTCCCTTGTCCTACCTTACACCTCCGTCCATCCAGTCCCAAGATTAACACAGCCTGACAGGGAGCAGAGCCAGGCTCTCCCGCTCTCCGCCTCTC
>NW_017314110.1:0-1204 GCF_000935625.1 Nanorana parkeri
AGATGAAAAATGTAATCTTCAGCCAATCGGCTCGTGCGTATAAACATGCGCATCAGGATGCAAAGTCCATTGAGTTATTGGGCGCAGTCTTTCATCTGGGCGCGCTCAGCTCACTCACTGCATGCGAACGTCCACGCCTCCCGGCTTCGCATGCAGTGTCACAGACTTTACTGTAATTTTTAGTATGAAGCCGAATACGTTGGCCCGGGTGTAACCCACAGACAGTGGGTCTTAGCTGGTGGAGAGCCAGTGCTCAGTACATTAGATTTCTCAAATTACTGAAGGGTCGGATGGGAAGGAATCATTTGGTAGTGTACTGTTTCACCCACCATACTTTTCCTTCTTCCCTTGACAGTCATTGCCATTCTACAGTTGACATGTTTTTGCTTTATTTCAAACCGGTGAGCTGTTAAGCAGGGTTCTTTATGACCCATCTTCAGCTTTCTTTAATTTTAGCAAAAAAAAAAAAAATACCAGTATATCTTTAGTGTATTTCCACTTTTGCAGTCCAATTAGAGCAACCCCCTACTAAGTCTGTGTTCCCATTGATGCAGTATACCTAGAAATAATGTTTCTGCCAATATTACTTTTTAGTTGTCTGCGTAGCATGTGACAAAGAATAGGTATTCTCCCAATTTGGCTGCAAAAGTTGAAATACTTTTCAAGCCCCTTGCTGTCTGCTGGCCAGTCATGTGACATCCCACAGTTCTTATCGATGATGGGCAGTCCTAAATGCTAAAACCTACGTAGTGGCATCAGCATTGTTGGCTCAGGCTGATATGATGCACCCCTCGGGGTATGTCATTAAAAATCCTGGTTGCATGATGCTTCATTCAAACCCATGCTGTACATGAAGCGATATTTCTGTAGAGGTGAGTATTGCGGCAAAGGCTACATGTTTTATTTTAATAGATGGTGGGGCGATGGATTTAAATACAGAACTTTGGCTCTTCTTTAAATGGTAAGCATAGAATATGTGTAACCACCTCCCGACCGCTGACGTCATCATCCTTCAGTTCGTTAACAACTGGTGAGGGGATCATTCCATCGTTCGGTACAATAAAAAAATATTGACATTTTTAAAAAGGAAAAAAGTTTAATAAAAAAATATAGTGCCAAGGAGGCTATTAAAGATGGGAGACAAACATACGATATTGAAATTGTATTTCACTCCTTGTATTTTGTGATCTATAACTCCCAAAAT
>NW_017314111.1:0-1204 GCF_000935625.1 Nanorana parkeri
TGATCAATGCCTGATATCCCAGAAATAGGAGACAAAGCACCTAAGCACCTAAGCACCTAAGCACCTAAGAATCTGAGAGGAGGTTGTAGCTCAGAGGATTAGAACTCTGGCAACAAAAAAAAATTAAAGAAAGACCATGAGTTCAAATCCATCTTAGTGAAAACCTTGCGGTCCTAGACAAGCCACTTCATCTCTCAAGTCTACCAATGCATGTACAAGTCTTCCAGTGTTGTGAGTTTTGTGTCTAGTTGACTAATGCCTTATATTCAAGAAATAGGAGAATGGGTGCTCTAGAGTCTGAGAGAAGGAGAGAGTTTAGTGGATTAAAACTCTGGAAACAAAAAATACATGAGTTCAAATCCATCTGAGCCAAAGCCACTTCTCTCAAGCCTTCAAATGCATGTAGATGTCTTCCCATGGCGGAGATTTTTCTTCTAGTGCACTAATGCCTTATATTCCAGAAACAGGAGAATGGGCAGACCTAAAGCTGAGAAGAGGTAATAGCTCTGTGAATTAGAGCACTGGCAACCCAAAAAAATCTAGGAGTTTTAATCCCAATGGGTAGGTGTGGGTCACTGATGATGTTATTTTTCCTTAAAACAGTCAGAAATAGGGAGAGTAAATTTTGTGGTGTCTAAGAGGAGGTGATATTTCAATGGAAAGGAGGTTTGGCTAATATAAACAATAAAAAAAAGAGTTTTAATCTATCTGAGTGAAAGCCTTGTGGCTCAAGACAAGCCAATTCACCTCTCAAGTGCACCAATGAAAATAGATGTCATCCTGTAGTATGAGTTTTCTTTCTAGTTAAGTAATGCCTTATATTCCAGAAAATAGGAGAAAAAGCATGGTCAAGAATGAGAGGAGGTGATAGCTCAGAGGATTAGAACGCTGGCAACCAAAAACAATTGAAAAAATCCTAACAGTTCAAATCCATCTGAATGAAAGCTCTGTGGCTCGAAACAACCCTCTTCAAGTGACCAACTGAGCATAGATATATTCCTATGGAATACATTTTCTTTCTAGTTGACTAATGCCTTCTAGAAATAGGAGAATGAGCGCTGCTATGGTGGAGCAGCGGTGACACCTCAGAGGATTAGATCTCTGGCGAGCCAAAAAGACAGTGAGTTCAAATCCATCTGAAAGCACATTAGGCCCTGAGAGGGGGTGATAGCTCAGAGGTTTAGAGCTCTGGCAAAAATGGCCA
>NW_017314112.1:0-1203 GCF_000935625.1 Nanorana parkeri
ACGATATTCTAATTATTCGAGTTTCACCTGTATGTGAGCTGCCTGCCCACTTCTTCCCGCAGCTCAGGGAGTGTCAAAAACCAGCCGCTCACGCTGAACAGGGCAACACGCCCCATAGGATGATACCTTAGACAGATGTTGGTCTTTTATTATTGTCAAACTTAAGGGCCCATTCACACCAGCAGCCACTCTACTCTGCACGGCTGCTGGTGTGCGTGTGTCCGGCACAGTGCTGATGCGCTTAGCGTGAACTGAGCCCATCTGGAACACGGCAAATTTTTATTTCTCTTGTGTTGCGGCTGTGCACAGGCCCAACGCATTGGGTGAAAACAGGTCCTTACTGTTGATAGTTTTGCTTACAGATGGCAAAATGGTTTTTCTTGTTTTGGATAGTGTAGGCCAGATCATGTCAGATTCTTTTTTTTTTTACTGCTGTCTGTATTTTCTTTTTTGTCCTGGTAACCATTATCAAATGATGGGTAATCCAAACATAAACAGGTGTCACCAGAACAGGAGGTGAAGTGGAATCTGAGTGAGGACAGCTGTCAGAGGGCATTTTCTCACAATTTGGAGAGATTTCCTTTTAACTTCTGTTTTGTTTCTGGGACAGGAAGTGAGAGGGAATCTCCCCAATGGATACAGTACAGGGGTGTGAACATTCTAAAAAATACTTTCCAAGGACTTAGTAGTACTAAGAAGCGCTTCTCATTGGTCAGCGCCGTCAGGCGAGTGCTCACAATTTGAAAGCAAAATTCTGAATACATGGCACAGGGCTGCCCTGGAATACAAATCGTACACCTGTACTGGCGGAGAGGAAGGACCGTTTGCCGAAAGGTAAGTATAGCAGGAAGGAAGAAGGGGCCAGATTTTGAGTCGGTAATTCAATTTTCCTGAATTACTTACCCTTGAATACACATTGTGCATGTTAGTGAGCCCTGCTGCCCAGCTAATGCAATATGTCACACAGTGGAATGGGGGCAGCAGTCCCCGCAGACACACAATGCCCTATGCATGCATTTATTCGCATACAGATGGTGGGGGCAGTGGGGTTGGTTTTAATTTTTTTTTACTGTGTAAAATTTTTATTTACTTTTATTTTTAATGTTCATTTATCTATTATTTTTTTAATCGCCTTTGTTATATTTTACATTAAATTATTTTTATATTTTTTTTCACTTAACTTTATTGCTATCACACAGGAGC
>NW_017314113.1:0-1203 GCF_000935625.1 Nanorana parkeri
ATTACAATTTAGCTTTGAGATTCACAGATGAAATTAAATCCACATATTTAATTATTATAGGTGTTTATATAGTGCCAACAATTTGCAAAGCACTTTACATACACCTCAGTCTTTACTCTCAAGGAGCTAACAATCTAAAGATCCCCTTCAAACGCACAAGTTACATATCTAAGGTTCCTCTCACACATAATAGGGCCAATTCAGACAGGAGCCAATTTTTCTACTGACATGTCTTCTGGAGTGAGCAAGGATTCCCAAGCACCAGGCACAAGCACAGGGAGAACATGCAAACTCAACCCAAATAGTGTCCTGTCTGGGATTCAAACCAAGGACCCCTGCGCTGCAAGGTAAAGGGGCTAACCACTAAGCCACCTGAACAGCGTCATGAATATTGCAAGTTTAGTTCTAACCAGGTATCTAGGAAAGTAATACCAATTTCTTATTGATTGCTTTGCAAATACTTTTTTTATATTAGTATAATAGTAAAAATGATATATTATGATATTCTAGTTCTAGTTTGCTCCATCATGTTATGTGCCATTAAATTAATTGGTAAATGGTGGGAGAATTGGTTTGAATACTGCAAGTAGCAGCAATAGACTGTGCCAATACCGAAAGGGAGTCTCTTGCTATGTTCATACAAATTCTACTCTGATTGGCTAGGAGCTTTCTGCATGTTCGATATGTAAAGGTGCATGCACTACTGTAATCCCAGCCACAAAATAGTCAGATTTTGTGTCAGATTGTATCTGTTAGATTTACGACACTTGCTAACTACTTGTTTGTAAGAGTCAAAGAGATGTAATATAATTTGACAGAACTGTTCAGATAGGCTCTCATACTGTTATTGACATATTTTATTGATTCGACAGTTAATATTGAAAACTAATCTCAAAGTAGCTTCATGATAGTCAACTCAAGATGGATTTTGATTATTGAGACATTGCTAACTACAGCTAACATTGCATGAATTGTGATCCTTCTTTACTTCTGCACCGACACACAATATTCAATATTAAAGGATCACAGGAATGCTATATTAGATGGATGCTGACTACTGAAAACAGTTTGAACTTACTTTCAGGTGATTAAAATGTATCTAATTGTTAATGATATACTGCATTGCTCTGTAATACATTACTGAGATTTCTAGACCTTTGTTGTTAGTGGTATTATTCTGCATTGCTGTATAATTTATTGCTG
>NW_017314114.1:0-1203 GCF_000935625.1 Nanorana parkeri
AAAATATCGGTACTCGTACTCGATACTGAAAAAATGGTATCGGTGCATCCCTATCCGGAATCTACCAATCCCCGTGGATGCCATATAAGGGGGAGTTTACTGCATTATAGTCTCAAGAGTTTAAGGAGAATGGTGTGAAATGCAAAGACATCCAGATCTGTGGGCAAAAGGTCAGAGGAGAGTTGCCAGACTTGCTCAAGCTGATAGAAAGCCCACAACTGATCAAACAATCACTTGTTACAGCAATAAAAACATTGTCAGAAATTCTAACACACTCCGCACTCTACAAAGAATGTGTTTTCTGTGTCCCTGTTGGAGAGGTTTCCCATTACTTCCTGTTGTGGCAAAAAGAGATGGGAGATCTCACCAAAAAGGATGCACACAACAACAAAAACATATTTTTAAAAGAAATTGGATGGCATAGAACATCTGACTTTATCTCCTGGTGACAATTGCTCTCCCAATTTCTTATATCAAAGGGAAAAGATGTGAGGGAAAATCTCCCCAGTGGGGTCACGAGCAGGAATAATAACCTAATAGAAATTTCTTCCCAAAGGTTTGCCATATTATGTCTTCCATGGTGTCTTATGTGTCTCTGCTAGGTTAAAGGAGATTACTTGGGGACTGTGAGATAAACTATAACTTTGCAATTCCAGCCTTTATTTAAAGATGGTGGTGTAAAGTTGCAGTATATTTTCAAAGCAGTGAAAGTGACATTTACCAAATATTCACTGCAGGTGAATCTTATTGGTGCATATGTTTTAAATCATAGGGAATCATGATTGACCTGTGAATGTTTAGCGAATTTCACAATCACTGCTTTATAAACAAACATGTCTCTATAAGTTACTTGCAACTACAGCACAGTTCTACAAGAGACCAAGGAACCTCAGAGGGACCAAGAGGGGGCTATAGCTCAGCTTGAATTGGGCAGCAGTTTACATAAATGCATGTCTGCAAAATGCCTACGTAATGATTAGTTAAACTCTGCGCTATAGCTCATTGTTAAAAATAGATTGCTAAAAAATATTAATTCCAGTATACAAATAAATAATTTTAATATAGTTTCAATGAATTCTATATATTATATACAAAAATGTACACAAAAAAATTAATTCCATGTTAAATGGTAATTGAAGACAGGTAAATTTTAAATTGTTGCATTTTACATGTAAAACTGATGTAGCAAAGGATGAAGCTCCT
>NW_017314115.1:0-1201 GCF_000935625.1 Nanorana parkeri
AGCTTACAATCTAAGGCCCCTATCTCACATACATACAAGGGCCAATTAACCTACTAGCATGTCTTCGGAGTGTGGGAGGAAACCAGAATACCCGCAAACATGCAAACTCCTTTTTGCAGATAGTGACCTGGCCGGGTTTCGAACCAGGGAAGCGCTAACCAATACGCCAATGTGCTTCACATGAATAGATACCTAGTTGTAAATTCAGTTAGAGAGACTCTGTTATCTGGCCATTCAGGACATGGTAACAGTGCCCCCTAATAATCGATTCCCCAGCAAGGTATACTTACCCATCTGCTCTCTTGCATGTACTTTGGGTAAGCTTACCCAGGTGGATGACTGGCAGTTGGGTTGCAGAGGCCTTGAGCACTGTCATATGGATGGAGGAGGGGGTCTTCCCATAGTTAGAAGCCCTGCTTTGTTAGACCAATAGAGCATGGCCAAATGGGCAAGTCACATGGTCTCTTTAATTACCAATCTCATAATGAATATCTTAAGTTTAAAAACGTATAAGATATAGCGCTTCTCAGTGGTGTTTGACTTTATTATATGTTTGGTTAAAAAGTTATTTTCTGTATTGCTGGCTAGTAGGCGAATGCCTGCCTACCTTGTTAGTTTTTTTTTTAAATCACTTGGCCCCTGCTGAACCGGAATGCTGACACTTTAGTGCCAATTTTTTCTTCTGACTAGGCCAGAACAGTAATCTCTATATGCAGTTTAGAGAAGGCTGAGTGGTGCTTTAAAAATCTCAGTGGGTAGACCATTCACTTACAAGTCTAACCTGTAAAAGTGACTCTTATCCCAAAGTCTGTTTTACATTTGAGGAGGCATGTTATAAAAGAAAGCAGTGATTTGAATGCAGTAATAAAATAAATCGCCACTGAGGGGCACTGTCACCTTACAGAGGGAGAGGTCTTGAAACCCTAAGAAAAAGCTCAACTGATATGCAATGTTTAATGGTCATTAACTGAGTTTTTTTTAACCAGGTTGAAAAAAACTATTTCATGCACACATAGTTAAAAGTAAAGGCTTCTAAGTAGTATTAAGAGCTTATCAGTACTGAAGATAAATTCCAGATAGATTGACAAGGGGAAAAATTGACACATTCAGCTGTCTTCATGTCCATTGAACCCTTAGAAAACCTTTGGTTAAAATAACTTAGTGACACTAAACACAGGAGTTAAATCTTAAAAATGTATTC
>NW_017314116.1:0-1200 GCF_000935625.1 Nanorana parkeri
CTTTTCACAATATTCTAAATTTCTGAGATTGTGGATTTGGGATTTTCATGAGCTGTAAAAGGTGGCCATACACCGTACAACCATCGCAAGACATAAGTCTTGCGATGGTTGTAAAGTAATTATAAAAAACATACGATCTGCCCATCTTGGACAGGCAGATCATACTCTCGATCATCTTTGATTGGTTCTGACGAAGGAGGCCTGGCCTCGGAAACGTTAACCTCAGGGAAGAAGAGCAGCCGGTGGGCTAAGCTTTTCACGTTTTTATCTATTCATGCCTGTAAAAATTCTACCTTTGTGAGTATGGTTTTACTTGTTTAAATCCACTTTATTAAAACGTTTTTATGCGATGGAGGCGCTCTTTGTATTTTGTTGCTTTACAAAGCAGTCAGGCAAGTACCGTTCTCCTGACAACTGCCAAACCCAGACACGTCCCTCGGATTGCCAGACAGAGAAGCGTGATTCGTCACTCCAGAGAACACATCTCCACTTCTCTAGAGTCGTGTCGGCATGCTTTACACCACTGCATCCGACGCTTTGCATTGTACTTGGAGATTTAAGGCTTGGATGCAACTGCCCGGCCATGGAAACCCATTCCATTAAGCTCTCTACGCACTGTGATTTATCCTTTTAGAATTGTTTTTCACAGGATATAATCGCTAAGTTCAATTTTTTTTACTGATAATTCTTGATGTTAGCACACTTTTTAGTTATATTCATCACAAAGTTTTGAATCTGAACACCTTTATTACACGTTTTATATATTGACAATTATATATCTAATTCACCAATTTGTATATTACTATACTAGGAATATTGTTATTTGCTCACTTTCAACGCTAGACCACCACTTTGTATTTATTTTATTATTTTTTTATACATATATATTTTTTGTTGTTCACCTTTAGCGCTGTGTCACTTTTTTATTCGATACAGGGAGGTATGGAGGGAAAGGAAGAAGTTCAGTGTACAGAAAGGTATGGAGGGGAAGGAAGGTCAGTATGCAGAGGAGTATGGAGGGGAAGGAAGTTCAGTGTACAGAAAAGGTATGGAAGGGAAGGAAGGCCAGTATACAGAGGAGTATGAAGGGGAAGGAAGGTCAGGGTACAGAGAGGTATGGAGGGGAAGGAAGGCCAGTGTACAGAGGGGTATGAATGGAAAGGAAGGCCAGTACCCAGGGGGTATGGTGGGGAAGGAAGG
>NW_017314117.1:0-1200 GCF_000935625.1 Nanorana parkeri
AGCGACATCAAAGTTTCAACACTAAATCAACTTTCTTTAAAGCCTGATTTTCTCTCCAGTAGAGCTCCGGCTCCGCCTCGCTCTCCTACCGCCTGGCTAGCACTGCGTTGGGTGGCACACGCTGAGAAATGTGAATATTCTAATCAGCAATTACCTTCCTTCCTCCAGTTTTTAAGCCTCCGAGCTATAGAGAGATTGCAGTAAAAGTGTTGTTCCTATCTGTTCGTATTTAATGCAAGTGTCCCTCTTTCAGGTTTGATGCATAGGTCTGTCTAAACAAATGCTCTCTCTCTCTCTCTCTCCATCTCTCTCCTTCTCTCTCTCTCTCTCTCTCTCTTTCTCGAGAAATATACTGTATATATAGTACGTATAGTGAGGGGCTTTGGCTCTTAAGTTCTGTTCTGGGTCCTGGAATGCTTGTCCACATCTTACCTGGTTGCCAGACCTCATTATCATTCTCAGATGTCCTCAAACATTCATATAAGTGAGCTGACCCATGCTCAGGGCTATCATTCTCCTTTTCTGCTGCTGGGTGAAAAGGCTGAGTGCTGCCAGAACAGTAAAAAGGTACAAGTACTGCCTGTATATGGTGGGGAATCCATTAGTAGACACCTTGTTAGCCAAGAACTGACCTGACTTAAGTTGGTGGCTCAGATGAGCAGATGTTTGTTTTGTTTTATGCTATAGACATGCTATACAAAGTTCTCCTGCACTGATACTGTGCTTGCAGCCTTTCTGAATAAGGACTTGGGTGTCTCTGTCTTGTCAATGATTTACCACTGCCAATACCTGTATGTACGTACATACATATATATATATACACACACACACACACACATCTTCAAGGCAATAAGTGTAAACTTGACTTTGTATCGGCCTCTTGCAGTCCCTGTACAGCAGTGCTTAGATTGGGAGTAGCCAATCAGTTGTGCTGCACTGCTAATGTGCTAACAAGGGAAAGGTTGATGAAAGGAGAGAGCAGAGTGATGGAAAGAAAAGCTTATTAGTCTGCTGCTTTTGCTTTAACTGTCCAGTCATAAGCTGGGTTGGGGACAAGACCTGAAAGTGTTAGAAAATATTTTTTCCTTGACAGTCCGAACTGGGTGGAGACCATTATATTGGGCATAACAGGTGTGCAGACCCGGAAACTCAGCACAGTGATGGTGGGAAACTGCCATTCTGCTCCCTGACAGCGAGGTG
>NW_017314118.1:0-1199 GCF_000935625.1 Nanorana parkeri
CCGCTTCAGCTGCGGCGTCTCTGTATACCGCGAGCAGCAGCGTGCGGTATATTGCGGCGTCTCGGTATACCGAGAGCTACTGATGTATTAAAAAATACAGAGCTGCCATAATGTGTCTTTTATATCTGCATGGATTTTAACTGTAATGTGGTTATTATAAGTGACATGGGTGTTATGATCTCCACATTTTTGGACAAAAGGTCATGCAGGTAAATATTCTTTTTTTTTCAAGTTAATTTAGTATGAGAGCCGTGAAATATACAAACACATAAAAAAAATGATCTATTATAAACATTCGGTAATATCAGAGGCCATGAAGGATACTCCAAGGAATGTAATCAGAACATGGTTACTACCCAAGAGACCAGGTCCTGTAATCTTCTATTAACCTGTGAATCACTGTGCAGGCTGAATATCACATTATTTACAAACATTACATGACATTATTATCTTTATTATGTTCTGTGTTTTTGTACTTGTTTGATTTTAACCCTTTAATAGCCAGCCATGGTGGGTGACTGATGGCCTTATTTCTAGCTGCTGCCTGCCAATGCTGGACAAAGAACTGTTCATGTACCTTGTGATTGGCTGGGATTTCTTAGCAACTGAAGAGAAAATAAATTGATCCAAAATCTGTTTGAAAAGTTATACAATATTACAAATAAATGTAAGTCATTTCCATGCCAGATGGCCGAGAGTCTTTGGTTGGATTTGCCTTTTACAGCTAAACCTCCCTAACCTTCTGAGATGGGAAAGAGGGACACCTTTCAGCACGGGATATGTAAGAAAGGGACGGACCACCGATTACAGGGGTCATAATGAATAAAGAACAAATAAGTATAATATAATTGTATAAATAATTTGTATAATTATAAGTTGTAATTTTTTTTATTATGTTATCTAAATTGGCATTTAAAGGCATTTTTTTTACCTTTTGCAGAAAATGAAAGGAGAAGTATTAGGAGAGTAAAATGTAATTTCCCAATACTTCCCAATACACTGCAGGTGTCACATGATGGCTCTATAGATCAAGAGCTGAGCGATCACATACCCCTGATCACTCAGCTCAATGTGTTCTCCCTGCAGAGAGTGGTGACTGTCAGTGACCGCACCTCGCAGGAATCCCCCCGTCCCTGCTCATTGGAAGGACAGACAGGAGAAGGGGCGGGCACAGCTGGCTCTGGCTCTAGAGAGGCAGA
>NW_017314119.1:0-1198 GCF_000935625.1 Nanorana parkeri
TGCCCGTTTTTAAATTGCGGCCATTTCCCGCTCGCGCGCCCCCGGCGGCCCGCGCAAGGGGGCGTGTCTGAACGGACGTCTGAAGACGCCCGCTCAGATCTAGAGAGCTCCTGGTCGGCCGTTTTTTTACTATGGCCGGCCCGGAGGCAGTTAAAAGCCATTTTGTGCATTTCTTCCTTTTTGATGTCACTTTAGGTTTTGAACCTTTTTTTTTTACACTTCATTTTATTGCTATTACATAAGGGGCCAAGAAGCACATACCCACCTTGCTGGACTTGGACCCGAACCAGGGACAGTGGAGCCTGGGCAGCAGCAGCGTACTTTTTGAGCAGCATACAAGTGATTGGGCCACTCTACAGCAATCCGATCACTTGTATGTGAAAGCCAGGTGCCAGCTGAAAAAAGTGAAACCAAGGCAACGCCTGCTGCAGCAGCCTTGACCTATGTTTTAGCCATTTTAGGACAGCAACATTTATATGCATATTGCAGTCCTGAAGTGGTTAAAAAACAATGTAAAAATCATTACGGTAAACAAAGTGATCATAGAGTTGTTGTCAAGTTAACTAATACATACTGAAGCTGCTTTATATGATCTGAGCATCTAGGTTTTAATGATCTCTAGTTACAAAGGGGTTTAGTAACCGACGCACACTGGCAGGAATTATTCAAAACTGCAGTAGACAAAATCTGGAGCAGTTGCCTATGGCAACCAATCAGCTTCTCTCTTCAATCTGCTCAGTTAAAGTGGCATTAAAGTATAATTTTGTTGCCCCCTCCCCCCAATGTTAATACAAGCACTTACCTTAAATGATGTCTTAATCCGATCTTCTTCTTCTTTCCTGTCGTTTTCATCTGTCCCTCCAGCGGTGCGGCGGGTGTCCGATCCAGCGCTGACTCCTCTGTGCTTGCTGGCACTTCCTGTCCCACGGTGTCTGCATGCGGGTGCACGCTGTCCATAGACTTACCTTGTGTCTCTCCCCGTCTGGCGGCCAGAAATCTGAACTGCGCATGCGCCCACCCCAAGATGCTTTGCGGCCACCTGAGATTTTTCTTTCTAGTGGTTATAGTTAAAGTGATCGTTTAACTTATTTATCTTTTACAGAGATAAATCTCCATGCCATCCTGTACCCCCATGTCATCCTATGCACCCATGTCACCCTATGCCCCAATCATCCTGTGCCTCCATGCCATCCTGTGC
>NW_017314120.1:0-855 GCF_000935625.1 Nanorana parkeri
ATCCCTGCCCTCTGCGCTCCATCTCTGCCCTCTGCGCTCCACCTCTGCGCTCCATCCCTGCCCTCTGCCCTCCGCCCTCCATCCCTGCCCTCTGCGCTCCATCTCTGCGCTCCATCTCTGCCCTCTGCGCTCCATCTCTGCCCTCTGCCCTCCACCTCAGCCCTCTGCGCTCCACCTCTGCGCTCCATCTCTGCCCTCTGCGCTCCATCCCTGCCCTCTGCGCTCCATCTCTGCCCTCTGCGCTCCATCCCTGCCCTCTGCCCTCTGCACTCCATCCCTGCCCTCTGCCCTCCATCCCTGCCCTCTGCGCTCCATCTCTGCGCTCCATCTCTGCCCTTTGCGCTCCACCTCTGCCCTCTGCACTCTGCCCTCCATCCCTGCACTCTGCCCTCCACCTCTGCCCTCTGCGCTCCACCTCTGCCCTCTGTCTCATTGTGAGTTCTCTGGATGATGATTGTTGCTGTGAGTCTCCTTTCCCTGTTCCCATTGGCCGTCTCCCCCCTGGAGGCAGCCAATGTTGATGTCCCGATACCACAGATACCGCTCAGTCCGCCATGACGGTATTTCCCACTTCGGGAACTTTGGCTTCTCAACTTTTCAATACTGCGCTTTGATCTCTCACAACCACAGACGTCTCCGGGGCCCTGAACGTGTCACAATGTTATAATATACGACTCTATTATATGATCTCCGGTCTCTGAGGACTCCTCCGGGAACATCTCCAATCAGCCGAGCAGAATCTCTGAATCGTAGCAAATCCCTCAATGACCAACTTCAAGCCGATTGGAGGAGATCAGAGTTAAAGGTTAACACCCCTCCTGTGGTAATGTGACCAATCATCTGTCAGCGTCGTCT
>NW_017314120.1:926-1197 GCF_000935625.1 Nanorana parkeri
TTCCCTATACATGTATGGCACTAAATCCGGTGGATCGCACTCTTGGAGGGCCAATCACTGGAAATCTGACATTCCTTGGTGTGGCCCCCAGACTGGAGATGGGGGTCCCCGCCTGCTGAGATTGAAGTGTGCAGCATGTGAGAGGAGATTTCTTATCGTTCAAGCCGCACTTTTCCTGCTTCCATCTCTATGTAAACCTCCCTGACATCACATGACCAACCAGGAGATCCCACATGACCAACCAACAGATCCCACCTGACATCACATGAAT
>NW_017314121.1:0-1197 GCF_000935625.1 Nanorana parkeri
TTCAGGCCTAAAATGTGGATTATAATATGGGTGCAAAAAATGAAAAAAAGGCCTTTGTCCTTAAAGGGTTAAATAAGGGGGGTGGTGCCGTGATCACCTATGAACCCAACAAGACTATATGTATGAGAAAATATAGCAGTCAGAAGTGGAAACTGTAAAGTTACCAATATTTTAACATAGTACACAGTACAGGGACTCTGCTGCGGACCTGGTATCCCTAAGTTCATTCAAATATTATCTTTGTAAACCACTGAAACCTACATTGTAGTGTGACTTGTTAATAGAAAAATTGTGTTTGCTTCTGCCCTTTCTTTATAAAAATGCCAGCTGACTGGCTGCTATGCCAACCATCTTGATTTATTAGCAATGAGCCGAATATACCTGGGATCAGTTCTCAGGATGTTCACTAAACTGCCCCAAAGTTTAAACGCTAATACCAACCCCATTGAAGCCAACGGGAGCCAAATCTTTTAAATCAATTTTGGCCATTTTTAAGGCTAGTAGGAAAGGGATTGCCAAACAAAGGGCATGGATAGCTGGGTACTGTCAGAGGGCACATGTACGTTTGCAAAAAATAATAATTTACCATTTAGCTGGGAGAGGGTCTTTTTATGTGGTGTAAAGAGCAACACAATCCTGTAAATAGCATGCGTTAGAGATGCCTTTAGGCTATATGTGGTATTACAGAACATTATGATTCCCTGGGACAGGATCAAGGACACCGTATTCTGGTATTACATAAATTGAATGTGTAATAGTTTTGTTTATCTTTACATTATTCTTTGGCTTACATGTAGCAGCAGGAACCCAATGTTATTGATTTCAACACTCTAGTCTTTGTTAAGTAGGTTTTGCAAAGGCAACAGATATTTTTATGTAGCAGTAATAGGTCAAATCTAAGCAGTAGAAGTAGCGGGCACAATAGTTCTAAAATCTATTGTAAGATATATATACTTGGGGGAAAAAATAAAGCTAAAGCCACCAACTTTGTACAGATTGCCAGTCATAAAACAAGTTTCATAGCATAGTGTGCTGTGTACAAAGTTTAATAAAACATCAAACTGGAGTGCACTAAAACACCTCAAAATCACAAACCAATATTTCAGAGGGGAGGCACTTGTTGTTATGCCAAATAAAAATTACATTGCCATGTTACAGAGACAATGGGGTCTATTCACGAAGCTGCCGAGGGCAGCC
>NW_017314122.1:0-894 GCF_000935625.1 Nanorana parkeri
TCACCTTTCACATATTTCTCCCCCTCCCACCCTGAGAACACGGAGCGGCATACATACATGTACCCACCATTACACACATACATGTAACCCCTATTATACACACATACATGTAACCCCCCATTATACACACATACATGTAACCCCCCATAGAACACAACAACCTCCCCCCCCATGTACCCCTCCATGACACACACACATACATGTACCCCATTACACAGACATGTACCCACTCATTATGCACACATACATGTACCCCCCATTACACACACACATACATGTACCCCCCTCATTATACACACAGACATGTACCCACATTACACACACACATGTACCCCTCCATGACACACACACATACATGTACCCCATTACACAGACATGTACCCACTCATTATGCACACATACATGTACCCCCCATTACACACACACATACATGTACCCCCCTCATTATACACACAGACATGTACCCACATTACACACACACATGTACCCCTCCATGACACACACACATACATGTACCCCATTACACAGACATGTACCCACTCATTATGCACACATACATGTACCCCCCATTACACACACATACATGTACCCCCCTCATTATACACACACACATGTACCCCCATTACACACACACACATGTACCCCTCCATGACACACACACAGACATGTACCCACTCATTATGCACACATACATGTACCCCCCATTACACACACATACATGTACCCCCCTCATTATACACACACACATGTACCCCTCCATGACACATACGTGTACCCAATTACACAGACATGTACCCACTCATTATGCACACATACATGTACCCCCATAATACATAAATACATGTTTCCCCATTTCACACCCACATGCCTTTCCTCCACCCCACACCACTGCAC
>NW_017314122.1:914-1196 GCF_000935625.1 Nanorana parkeri
CACATACCCCCCTCATTATACACACATAGCTGTACCTCCTATTATACAAACATACATGTACCCCCCATTATGCATAAATACATGTACCATTACACACACATGTACCCGGGGGAGGAGTCTGCTAACTTTTACCTCTTTTCCGGTTGGCGGGAAATCTCCCCGGTGGGGCGCAGGAAGGAAAAACTAACCTCATGGGAATGTCACCCCTTCCTGTGTTTTATTGGATATATCACGTGGGAAGTAAATGGTTTGGGGGGTTCACATTGTGAGGCCGAAATCCAG
>NW_017314123.1:0-1196 GCF_000935625.1 Nanorana parkeri
TCCCCCTGATACCAAAAATAGTTATTTTTTTATGTGAATTCGGTACAGTGTATGAGGAACATAATCTGTTCCTCTTGCAAATCTGAGAACGTTTCTAGGCCCCATTTTATGGCTTCTATTCCTCTGTCGTGGGGTATATTTGTGTACAGAGACACTACATCCATAGTAACTAGGATCATGTCGTCCTCATATTTTAGTTTAGACAAATTCTTTATAATGTCTCCACTATCCCTCAAATAGGCTTTCGTGCCTTTCACTAGCGGTTGTAGGAACCAATCAATGTACTCTCCCAAGCGTGCTAAAATGGAATCTATCCCACTTACTATGGGTCTTCCCGGTGGGTTTTCCAAACTCTTATGTATTTTTGGCAGCATGTATATCACTGGTATTTTCCCCACTGTAGGTAGGAGGTATTTATATTCTTTTTTTGTCAAAATGCCATCTTTCATTCCCTTTTTCAGCAGTTTTTATAGATCTTTCTTAATATCCGCTGTGGGGTCCTTCTTTAATTTCTTATGTGTTTTGATCTCCAAGTATGTTTCTCATTTCTTTCTCATAGTAGCTTTTGTTTAATATTACTACACCTCCTCCTTTATCCGAGGGCCGGATCACTATCTCCTTCTTTTTCTCTAATTCTTTCAATCCTTTATCTATATAGCTTTTATTTTTCTTGTTTTTGATTGTTAGCCCTCTTATGTCTTCCTCCACCATAGCTCTAAAAACTTCCAAGTGGTGGTTCGATTTTGTTTTCGGATTGAAAACTGATTTATTTTTTAATGAAGAGTGTTTGAATTCTTTTCTATCCAATTCATTATTTTTCCCGGGTATTGATGGTGTTAATGCAAAGTGTCTTTTTATAATACATTTTCGTATAAATTTGTTCAAATCCATGAAGGTGCCAAACGGGTGAAATGGGAAGAAAATGCCATATTTGAATATAAGTGGCTAGGCCTGGTGATCTGGAAAAGATACATAGATGACGTGATTATAATATGGAAGGGCTCAATACCCTCATTAGAAGAATTTCTCAGATCACTCAATGAAAACAAAGAAGGCATCAGCTTCACTTACAATTATAGTAAAAATGCCATAGATTTCTTAGACCTCACTATCCATTGGAAGGATGACAAACTAATAACCAGAACATTTTTTTTTAAAACAGACAGAAATGGCTACATCCCTATGGGAAGTTGCCA
>NW_017314124.1:0-1196 GCF_000935625.1 Nanorana parkeri
GATTTGTGAAATGTGAAATCAATAAATAAATATTTAATTCATGTTAATAGGTTGCAAAATGTGTAGTAATTTTCTTTAGGGCATATTTATAAAACAGTGAAAGTGAAATTCGCCAAACATTCCCAGGTGGTTAATTACCCCCTGTAATATAAAGCACATTTACCAGGAAGACTCACCTGCGGTCACAATTTGGTGAGATTCACTGTTTTATAAATATGCCTCTATGGATTTTCAACATATTGATGAAAGGAAGCTTTATTGAAAATGGTTGACATTTTGATGGTTTTTACCATTTTATTATGGAATTACATGGGTGGCACATTAAAAGAACAATCTTCCAAACTTGAAAGAGATTCCAAACAGTGTGCTAAATTGTTGTGTGAGTGACAAACTTTACTGGAGTTGCTCTTCAATAATTCATTTTTTATAGTGCTATTTAATGGGACCTGCATAAGTGAAATATCATTGCTTTTGGCAGTTGAGTTAAAAAAGTATTCCACACTCTGAAGTGGATCCAGGCAAGATATTCTGTTGACTATGGAGAAAGGTGAATATGTTTTTGTGAAACCTATTGTGGTTGTTAAAAGGAGTAGAGAGTGAAAAGTGAAGCTGCGTTAATATCAATTATCTAATCATGCGCATGACAAAATCCTGTTGTTTTAAATTCCCCTGCATGTGATTCGGAGAATAAAGCTAGTACAAATTTAGTTTATTCACTACGCTAAACATTCACTTTGATAAGTGAACATTCTCTGCTTTGTTAGTTAATCAACCCCTCAGTGTTTTGTCATCTAGTAATAGAAGACAACATGGCACAATTTTACAGTCGTGCTTGCTTGGGGGCTTACAAAGGATCTCCTGAATATTGGATTTTCACTAATACACAATGAAACATTGAAAATATGACCTTTACAAGGATTTAAAAATTCGGACAGAGCATTAATAGACAACCATGAGATATAATGTGAAAATATTTTACCTGGTTTAGAAATATTATAGTTCTCCATTCTATTTCCATTTGGGCATTGACATAGTTTGTCTGAAGTCAGGTCTTATGTAGAAAACAGAAGACAAAAAATATATTGTTGAGCATTGTGACCAATCAGGTTTCATTTGTTATTCTCTGGGAAACTAAAACTTCCAGAACTATTCACTAAAGGGTGAAGAGTTTGGAGAAGGCATGAGAGGTGAACAAT
>NW_017314125.1:0-1196 GCF_000935625.1 Nanorana parkeri
CATTAAGTTCAATGGGGCCTGCGTGCGCGGCAAAGAAGCTCATGTAGCAGATTTTACAACACACAGTCCACGTTTTGTGCGACGTGTGTTTGTTTGCGTTTTCATGTGCACAAACCTGGAGCAAAAACATGGGTTTTCCTGGTCATGTTTGGGGTGCCATTAAGATTAGGTGGCAATAGCAATGCAAGGGCGTTGTGCATTGTGCCGTGTTTCTGTGAAAACATGCGTTTTGGTGGATGTTCATGGAATGTGTGTGAATGTGAGCTTAGACATTGGACCGCTTGTTGACAGTTATCTTCTTGGAATACTATTGCATGCAAATAAGATGCCTTCCGACAAGTGGTTAGATCTCTCAATAGCAAAGAGATTTATTTGCTGGTGAAGCCTTAGCCTTACTTTTTTCTGTGGAATAATTCCACTGCTCCTGCTGAATTGTCAGTTAGGTTAACCCTTTCGCTGTCCATGATGTAAGGATTTGTTTTCTTTTTAATTGTTATGATGTTAAAAAAAAGGCAAGTTTGCTTATTAACCATAAACCTGTACATGGACATAAAAGTATTGTTTATCTGTTTACTTATATGTAGGCTTCCTACTGTGTTTTGAGGAACTTCCAACATGGCAGGTTACCATTTACTGTACATTACTGTAATCCCCTTAATGTTTCCTTCATTATGTGTTCTAAGTAAAGTCCTGGGTTGCTCAGAGTATTCAGGAGTGTATATGAGACCACAATGACGTTGAGAAGGATGTACTTTTTATGAAAAAGAGAATCAGAATAATTCAGTTTTTATTGTATATAATAAAGGAAAATACTTGACAATACAAGATGGTATTGCATAAAGGTGTTTTATTTTTAACAAAGTACTTCACATAAAGAGGACAAAATACCTAAACTATTAGTGACAGCAAGAGAGATTAAGTAAATAATATACTGTGGCTTATTGATTCAGGTAAAGAACAAATTATCTATTACAACCAACCACATTTTTAATTTTTAGCAGTCAGAATAATGGAAACTATTATTTAAACTCAGAGCAGTCAGAATAATGGATTATGGTAAATTAGTTGCTATGGGCTTGTGCAGTTCCTACCTTGCCCTTATATGTATCAAATAATCCTACTATGCCATGTATTTAGTTTAAGGCTCCATTGACACCATTATTTAAGGTGCGATTAGGGATTCCTGCATCAGGAAC
>NW_017314126.1:0-1190 GCF_000935625.1 Nanorana parkeri
GCTACGGCCAGATCCTTCGACAGCTTTGTGAATAGACCCCAAAGTACTGTTAAAAAAGGCATAGGAAACTGGGCATTACCATGAGGGATATGTACCATTGCTAAAAAAAAATAATAATACCACAAAGCGGGCAGAGAATCTTTATATGCAACTTCAAGGGCAAGATTTAAAATACACAAAGTCTTAAAATAACATACTTGAGGAGGGAGAGAAATCCTTAAAGCTGTATATAGTGTTATGGGGCAGTAGGATTTTTAGAGACAGACCAAGAAACAGTGTACGCTTGCAGCATATCATTTGGCTGTGGAATTTATTATTTTCTTCTACAATAAGCTTGGTCTACATGCAGCAGTATCCTAATCTGATTCATTTCAGTTTAAATGCAGTCATTAACATGAAAACAAGAAAAAAAAAAGGTCACAGGGGCCACCCTAATATTTCAACCAGACTCTTAGCCAAGCATTCCAAGGATTCAGTCTGGGTGGCAAGGAAAAGGAGAGCAGTAAGTCCACTCCCCTTCCTTCTTGTACCATATCAGGCCACATGCCTTTCAACACTGGGGGCAAAGGCAAAGTCCCCTACCTCACAAAATACACTTGCCAATGTTGAGGGACAAGGTCCTCTTCCTCACCTTCAGTAGCCCAAGAAGGAGGTGGAGGTAATATTGGGAAAACCTATGCTGCCATCTGAAAGCACCCTTTGTACAAAGGGGAACCAGATAACCACCCTTTTCCAGGGGAATGAGTACAAGAGTACATTGATTTGCCTTACCCATTCCCACTAAGAGTTTAAACCAAATAAACACACACTGAAAAAAATCCTTAAGTTAAAATAAAACACAAACACAAACTTACCCGCTTTTAAAATAAATATTATTAATGTCCTCAGAACTAATTCCATGTCAGTCATAGTGTCCAGCAAAGTAATTCAAGGCAATCATGGAGTCCAGTGATTTAAATCCAGTGTCAATAATGATTACCTGATGCCTGCCAATGTGTACACACCACAACCCACTCAGGAAATGACAGATTCCCAACTGCAGTACAGTAAAATGACAGTAGGTAATCTTAGCTGACATGCTTTACCAATTTTAGTACACATTTGTCACCCACCCTTTCTAGGTACTCCCCCTAATGTTGTAAAGCATGTACCTTAGATTGTAAGCTCCTTGAGGGCAGGCACTGATGTGA
>NW_017314127.1:0-1189 GCF_000935625.1 Nanorana parkeri
CAGAAGAGACATACACAGTCTCTTCTACCAAAAACCTGTACCTCCTAGCATTTTTTAAGTGTGGTTCTACTTTGAAATACCAACAACACTAACAAAGGATATCATACCTGAAAAACGTACTGTAACCATAAACTAAACCATAACCAAACTTAACCCTTCATTCTTTCACTACCACTGAAGTACCTACTAAGTTGGTTGTAGCTCTGACATCTACACAAATGTTTGCCCACTATAGCAGCCGGGAGTTTGTTACATTTTTACTCAGTGCTGCTGGCTATGTAATTGAAGTAACTTGGGTTGCTGTAGAGCTGCCTGATCACTTCTACATGGTGTACCACCCACCTGACCTCCCCTCCTGATAAATGTCCTGCGCTTACCTGTCCCTCTTGGGTGGCTGGAACCTCCATGGCGTGTGTCAGGGTTGACCTTTGCTCAGAATAATTATTTTAAATCCTTAAAACAGAGTATTACCACATGATCTGATCCCTGACCTTAACTAGCCCCTTAGGATCACTATAACAGTCAACCCTCCCTTCTCTTGAATCCTAATGCTTAAACTAAGCCTTCAAACTAACCCTTAATACTTAGCCTGACCCTAACTTTTAATTCCTATCTGTAACCTAAAACTAACCATAACTTAAACGCTTACACTATTTTAACCCTTACAGATCCATATTTACCTTGTCTGGTACCATCCTATGTGGAGCTCAGACCCTGATGGAAATGGATAGGACTTCACATCAACCCAGCGCCAGCATGTAAATTATATGTTACAGGAAATTTTACTTGTGTTTAAAGAACCTAGCTCTCCTGCAGATTCCAGAAGCAACTTTAGTGAAGCTGCACAGTGATACTGAGATTACTGAGGTATTGTACAGTATACAGGGTTAGGTTTACCATTAGGCATATTAGGGCTGTGCATATAGACAGTATAGGCAAAGAGATTGATTTATCCAGTATAGTTCTTAGTGACACATTTTCTTCACTTCAGTAGAAATGCAATCATCTTATATACAGTCATTTACACCTTACCAGAATATTCTATGCCTGGTTAACAGTAAAGCTATAATAGTAATTCTTTACTGTTTTTTACTTTAAAAAGTGATCATTTCCAGGTTGACACAAAGATAAGAAAGGACAGGAACTGATTGAGCAGCTCCCCACTTGATGGCGGATGGGGGGGGGGGGG
>NW_017314128.1:0-1189 GCF_000935625.1 Nanorana parkeri
TTAGGGGCTTTGGAGAAATATTAGGGGTCTAAACAGACCCCCTGGTATTTCCCTTTTAAAATAGAAAGAGAGATTGAGAACACAAAGTCCTCAATCTCTTTCTGTATCCCCTGTTATCAATGAACAGGAATCCTCTATACTGAGTGTTCCTGTCCATTTATAACATGAGAACATTGTGTGTATACTATAACCACAATCATGAATGAACAGGAGGTGATGCAGATCACTTCCCATTCATTCATAATTGAGGATATAGTAACCATACCATGTCCTCCATTATCTACAAACACTCACTGATCACTGAGTGTTTGTACCGCTCTCCTCTATGACGCGCTGTCACAGGAGACTGAGCGAATGGGGCGAGAGGAAAGCTCAGCCTCCTGTGACAGCGCTGTCTCCGCCCCCACACCACTCTGCCGCACTGTGATAGGCGGCTGAGCAGTGTGGGAGGAGAGACACCGGCCGCTCACAGCGCTCTCCTCCCGCAGCGCTCGGCCGGCTGTCACTTTCTCTCCTCCCCGCTGGGACACAGAGCAGCGCCCAGCAGAGAGGAGAGAAAGCAGGGATGCGCCGATGTATCGGCAGGAAAATAGCACTTTCTACATTATGCCAAAAGTGCCATTTTCAGCCGATATGTTTCGGCGGCCGATATGTTTCGGTGCATCCCTAGTGATAAACACATGAAATGCTCAGTAAAGTGTTGGCATTCACCTGTATAGATGCACAGATGTCAGAACAGCATCCAGATGCATAAAATTCTACTTCCATACCATTCCATGAAATTTGCGCACAAACGCATGTACACATGTACACATGCATGTAAACATTTAAATTTACTGACCTCAGACGCAGATTTTTCTATTTTTATTTTAACAAATCTGAACCCAGCACAAGTTTACTGATCTTTACAGTAACCTCAAGCCATCGCATGGACCTCTATTACCTCAAGCCATCGTAGGTATGGCAAGCCCCATTTGAAGTGTTCCTCTGTGTTAAGAAGACTGATATACGGTATATACAGTCCTGCCTGTAGGGTGACCTTTCCCCCTTCTTGTCCTCTGTGTATTACAATGTTGCCGTGATCAGCCCCCGGGGATGTTGTCACCCTGATAAGGTTGGATGGTGAATGACGCATGCGCAGTAGATGGTGCTCAGCCTCGCTCCGCTGTCACACGGGCTGCAACAGTTG
>NW_017314129.1:0-1049 GCF_000935625.1 Nanorana parkeri
GCAGTGGGGCTCCCCCTGCACTGCAAGGGTTAAATGCTTGTGTTTGTCTACAGTACAATTAAAACTTACCTTATCCCTAGTTCCCAGAAACTTCCTACTCTTTGTGTGAGTGGTCCCCCAATGCTGCTTTTCTTTTTCGCTGTGTTGGTCGCAGGCATTCTGACATTATCAGGTACAAGCAGGACCAACAGTCTGTGTTTCGTAAGTAAGAACACTAAGGGCCTGCCCACAACCCATAGCATCGGAGGGAAGAGGACAATGCCAGATGCTGGAAACTTTTTTGTCTAGGGTACCAAACTGCTGGTACCCTAGACAAAAATTTGCTTTTGACCCTTATAGTGCAAGGAGAGCACTATAAGGGTCAAACAAGGGTCGTTTTGAGATTTTTCCAGGATTTAGCTTTAAAGCTCAGCACAACCTAGGAAAGTTGTTGAGTGGTTATTAGCTCTTGTGACCTGTGCCCTGACCAGCACTTCTGCTACCCTCTGTTTGGCCTGGCTTGACTCCTAACACTGTTGTACCTGTATCTTCCGCTGCTGACCTTGGTTTGTGCCCTGGCTTCACCTGCTGCCTGCTGTCTTGGAACCTGTTGGTTTGATCTTGCCCTTGGCCTAGACTATGATGCCCAGCTGTTGCTTACTCCTGCTTGCTCTGTCTACAATTCCATTTCCTGCTCCTGCATCAAGTTGACCTACACCAGATACAGATACAGTTAGTGATCTAACTGCTGGAGTGTAATTCCCACCAAAACTTGTTTTTGTAGTTTTTGAATGGTGTTAACAGGACAGAAAATAAAGTGAGATCTCCCAATACAATCTCAGGCAGCATAACACATCTGAAAAAGGTTCTAGACCGTCCCTACGTTTTGGCTGAAAATAAGCTTTAAAAAAATGTACAAAAAAAATAAATAAAGGCAGCTGGGAACTTTCACATGACTTCACGTATAACTGAATCATCAGATAATTGTAGCATAGTAAAAAATAAAAACCTGTGTTCCTGGAATCACCTTAAAACCAATAAACCCTAAAGCTGCTATGAAAAAAAGGGAA
>NW_017314129.1:2366-3554 GCF_000935625.1 Nanorana parkeri
TCTCTAGTAAGATTGGAACCCCTCCAGTGATTTCTAATTTTGTCTGCCACATATCTTTATATTTTGTGGATTTTGTGATTATGAGCAATATTAAAGTGCCTGGATAAACTGTGTTTGGTGAAACCTTTTTTGATATTGTTGATGTCTTCTTCTAATCTCTTTTTTAATTCCCTAGTGGTTCAACCCACATACTGCAGCCCGCATGGACACTCTAAAAAGGTATGTAACATAGTGGCTACAACAAGAGATAACATTTGAAATGTTATATTCCTTACCAGTTGTTTGGGACTTGAAATAATTTATTTTAGCCCTAAGTCCTGTGGTCCTACAGCTCAAACATCTTTTGCAAGGATAGAACCCCACTCCCTCAAAAAAAGAGGTGGGTTGTTTCGGTGGGTCAGTCAATTTTTTTGATAGTTTGTCTCTCAAGGTAGGTGCCCTCCTATAAATAACTTTAGGTTTATGTGGAAGTAAAAGGCCAAGTGTCTTATCTCTTTTTAGGATATCCCAATGCTTCCCAATAATATGCTCTACTTCTCTTTGTTGAGCTGAGTAATTGGTAACAAATGATATGGGAAAGGATTCACTTTTTTTTTTACATTTTTTCTTTAAACTTTAGTTTAACCCCTTCGTGGCGGGAGACGTACAGTGTACGTCCCGGCACTTTGTGCCTATATGACTGGCCACGTACACTGTACGTGACGAGTTATATCAGGCTTTGTAATGCTGGTAACAGCTGATTCTCAGCAGTTACCAGACATTAATGAATGCCTCAGTATTGAGGCATTCATTAATTAAATAATTAAGCTTTTTGTAAAAGCTTCTTCCTTTCATTAATAAAAGAATGAAGCTGTTACATGCAAATACAGGACCGCAATTTGCGATCCCGTATTTGACAGCTGAAAATAGCAGAGAGGTAGCAGTGACTCACCTCTCTGCTATTTGTTTTGACAGCTCGAGAGCCCGATGTTTAGATACATTTCACTAAAAAGATACAATGTATATCTTTTGAGTGAAATGTATCAGTTCTGATCCTCTAGGCACGATCAAAGAGCTTTTAGTGAGATCTGAATCTGACTAAAGTCAGGATCAGTCTCTAAGGTTATTATTAGCTGTTCCTAAGTTTGGATCAGCCTAATAGTCCCCCAAAAAAAGGTAATTTATCAAGCAGTCATAGTGACTGCTTGA
>NW_017314130.1:0-1188 GCF_000935625.1 Nanorana parkeri
AAATCACTGAACTTGCCCTTTAAGTATTTCTCTTCACTCCTGGCAGCCAAACAAAGAGCTGGTAGAATGAAGGAAAGGTGAGGATGTGAAGCTGGGATGGTAGCTGTTAAGTGAACCCTACACAGCCGAAAACCCAGCATCACATTAAACTACACTGTGCAAGTCATATATCAATGCTGCAAGTCAGGGGAAAGGGATGAATAATGACATACTGATAGACAGTGTCAAAAAAAGTCGTGCACACCGTTCTCCACATAGAAGCTGTAGACCATAATACACTCTTCATCCTCTACAAACCTGCGATCCAGGATCCCCGGGAAATGGGACAATAACCGCTTCATGTTTAATTGGCAGTCGAGCAGAGGACGGCTCCTGTGCACACATAAGCAGGCTGTAAAGGAAGGATCTCACCGGGGGAGACAAAGGAAAAATCATTACCATTTTATCAGAGTTAAAAATAATTGAACGATTTCCGCTGTGACTGGAGGATAAATCTGTCTCGTGCATTCAAATAAAACAGGTTTGCGGTGGTACGGTAAAAATGAAGCCACTTAATTATCATTGAAACCAAGGATGGTTATCCAGGAATACTTTTGATGTGTGGTCGTCATGGAAACACACATAGCCAAGCTGAACTTTGCAAATGAAAATCTATGATACCATATGACTAAAATAAATGTTTTTCTTTCACACACACAATGGCGCCAGTCGTGATCAGACAGTGGAGATGATTTCACTGTTTATAGCCGCCCTTTCATAGTCTTCCTCTCTTTGTCCTTTTTTACCTTTGTGTCTTCATTCCTTATTTCCTTTGTTCCTTCCTTCATTATCACCTCTCCTTCTTCCTTGTCTCTTCCTTGTTTATTTCCTTCCTTCCTTCCTGTCCTTTTATCCTTCCATCCTCTCTTCTTTCCATTCCTTCCTTCTTATTTCTTTCTTTATCCTTCTTTCCTTATAACTTGCTTCATTCCTTCCCCTTTTCCTTCTTTTATGCATTTGCACCTGCATGTCTTTCTTTCTTTCTTCTTTTTTTTATCTTTGTGTCTTCCGTCTATCATTATCACCCGTCTTTCTTACTTTTCTTTCTGTTTTCTTTCTTTCTCTTCCTTCCTTCTGTCCTTCTATCCTTCCTTCCTCTCTTCTTTAAATTTCTTCCTTCCTATTTCTTCCTCTATCCTTCTTTCCTTA